>NC_091118.1:13796468-13888968 GCF_040183065.1 Periplaneta americana | reverse complement strand
GTCACTGCCATCGTGATCTAATACAGGCCGTAAGGCAGACCATGTGACTCGCTTAACCCGGTCACGAAGGGCGGCGTTTCAACCATATAAATTAGTTGGAATGCATAAAAAGTAACATATATTTCTCTAAAATGTAGTGTAATTGCATTAATAAAATTTAAAACAATGATTAGGAGACTCTTCAGACATAATTCCTTGCGAGTTAAGGTGTAATATTATTTTTGGTGTGAAAATTACGTTGTTCGTACGTGTAATACCTGCCTTTATTTCGATTAAATATTGCGAAATTCTTGTACATTAATTTATGCACGATTCAATAATTTTCAGTTGCACCGCACGGATATTTAGATATGTTGAAATTATAGGTTATGTTTACTGTCCCAGTTGCCCCTTTCTTTCTAATTTTAGTGGTCTCCAATGCCCTGCCATTCATATGGAAATATTATAGGTTATGTTTACTATATCTCATATTCCTAAAGTCGCAATTATACATTATAATTAAGCACAATGTCATGTATGATACTCCGCACATTCAATTTGTCTGTATTTTAATACTACAATTGAGTATTGAATTATTGTATTTGTCTACTACCTAAGAGACGAAGTAACAATCGTATGTACACTAATTTCATAAGAGTGGTATGATAAATTTTCTGTCTTTATCAAGGAAGGTAGATGTGCTATATTAAAATCACAATATAAATTCTTTTTTATTAAACCTCAAAATAGCTTCCATTCTAAACTTAAAATGTCGATGCGAAAAGGTTATGTTAACATGTAAAATTCTCTTCACATTAAAATAACACAGTTTTATAATTATTTCTGCAACATATTAGGCCTATGTAACAAGAAGTAAAGGGAACTTATGGACACATTGCACTAAATAAAACTTAGTTATGATACGCAATAAAGTTATAATATAATAATTCACTGAGCTCCATACACTGAAATAGAAAACCCGAACATAACTTATATTAGGCTACGGCCTGGTCTAGATTGAAAAGGCATTGACTGTGCCGTATTTCGCATTGTTGTGAAAAGTTGTGTAAACTGTGAAATATTCGTTATCGGTTGTAAAAACTGTAAATGGCTAAAATACAATAATTTGAGTAATAATATGGGACAAGGAGACGTTTGTTGCACTATAAATTCTAAGAAAAAGAGGTCAGAGTTATCCTTCCGAAAGATCCAGGAAGCTGAGTTTATAAAATATAATACATACTTTATGAAAATAATATATAAACCTTATGTATTTCGTATTTCAATAGTGGAAGGAAGGTGTTAATGTTTCAAAAGAACACGATATCAAAAGTACAATACATTTTATCGTCTGCTAGGGAAAGGGTCTGTGATGAGGCGATAGTAGCGATCCTGGTCGCTAGCAACTATCTATGGATGCATATTTCAACTGTCTATGTTTGCATATTTAGTAAGTATTGAGCTTCGCAACTGTATATACTAAACTGTGATGTTACTTAATTTAAATTGCATCCAAATAATTAAAATGCGACCATTTTGGTCCAGAGACCACTCATTAGTGCAATGACAATTCCTTTAACATGTTTCTTAATTATATTATATTATATTATATTATATTATATTATATTATATTATATTATATTATATTATATTATATTATATCAGAAGTTACTGTAATAACATTATAGCATTATGTCCATCTAGAGAAACTACACTTTCCAATAGTGAAATAATAATTAATTATACAAATCGGTTAATTTAGCTGTCGATATTACTTCATACAAAGACAGAAACATTCTCTGTAGACTATCTTTCATAGCTTTCGATTGTTGCTGTCCAAGGCCCCTTATAGACGAAGTCATTTGTTTTTTATTTCATTATACGGCCTTGGCAGTTATTTTAATTTTAAAACTCATTTATCTCATTAAATATCAGTCCTATCAAAATTTTTCAAGGAATAAAACTTAAATTATTTTTAAAGAAACGTTTGTTATGAAACATTTTCCACAAAAATCAATAATAAGCGAAATATTTCGATTTATTTAATTCAGGCCTCCTTATAACCCCCCTTTTAAATAATGTATTTTGAATGCCATATAGCCTAAAATCTAAGTTACAACGAACTTAATTTATATTCCAATTTTCATCGAAATCTGTTCATCCATTATCGCGCGAAAAGGTAACAAACATACAGACAGACATACAAACAAAAATGTCAAAAAAGCGATTTTCGGTTTCAGGGTGGTTAATTATATATGTTAGGACCAATTATTTTTGGAAAATCGAAAATTACCAGAAAAATTTCGGCTACAGATTTATTATTAGTATAGATTATTAAACAAATTAGAGAAACATTTGCAGGGCTGGTCAAAACATTTGTAGCGGTGGTTCTAGCCTCCTGTCCCTACAGGTTACGACCCTGTGTGTGTTGTACCGTGATTCAAGCATTGCAGCTGCAAGCCACACAAGAACTTTTGTTCACAGCTGCAGACTTGTGTGCAATAGGCTCTTCGTACATTGCATTGCCATACGACCAACAGTGGAGGGAACTAACTGCTTCACTTGGTCAGTCGTGGTCTGCAGAGGGGAACATGCAGCATGTGTTTATTTTTAAATTAATTACTCAACCCTTACTTAGGGGAAGAAAGTCCATCTATTAATAACAGAATCTGTTTCTGTTCTGACTGGGGAGTTTCTAGAGCCCAGGACGGGAGTCGAATGTGGCAACTTTAATTGAGGTGTATGTAGCCTAATTTTGTATTGTATTAGACGTACAACAACTTGTTTAGTCCTAGGTATGGGATGTGGAAGGCAAAAGAATACATGCATTAAACATTAATCACAGGTAAACAAGAAGGCCTACATAATGGGAACACAATCTGTGTTATAATTTATGAAAATATGCAAGTGTGTTTATTTTTGTCCACTGCTGTACTTTATACAAATATTAAACATGATCTAAGAAAAAAAAGTTACTGTGTGTATTCTCATTGGCTGAATTATTCCCGACACACAACAGCCCTCTGTCTGTTGTGCTTGGAGTCAGAGGTGTGTTGGCTCTGTCAAAATCTACTATACACAGTCACGAAGCTTGAGTTTTGAGGGTGCTAGAAACAATAGACTGTGACGGTACTATTTTGCATTGTCTGTAATGAGGCGATATTAGCGATCGTAGTGGTGAGCAACTATCTAATGTTTGCATATTTACTACGTATCGAGCTTCGCGACTGATCTACTAGACTGTGGGCTCTGTTTAGTCAGGCGGTGACGCGAGTCTGTGTGGTTGGGTCCTGCGTTCGAAGCCGTCAGTCACAATTTAAGATTTCTTTCTCTGTATTTTTAGTAGGTTATTTTACGACGCTTTATCAACATCTTAAGTTATTTAGTGTCTGAATGAGATGAAGGTGATAATGCCGGTGAAATGAGTCCGGGGTCCAGCACCGAAAGTTACCCAGCAGTTGCTCATGTTGGGTTGAGCGAAAACCCCGAAAAAAATCTGAACCAGGTAACTTGCCCCAACCGGGATTCGAACCCGGGCCACCTGGTTTCGCGGCTGTTACCCCACAGGTGTGGAGTCTTTCTCTGTAAAATATATAAGTTACTTGAAGTAATTTTCAAATCCGTCGAGGACAGTGTGTTACGACTGAAGTAAGAAATTGATTTAAAGTAGTGTAAAGTTCTGATTCATAACTTGACAAATGTAATAAATAGGAGAGCATATATCTTTTCGCTGTAAGAAAAATCCTAATGTAAACAATAGCACGTGACTGAAATGAGGCTTCATTGGCCGCTGTTTGGCGCTGTAAATTCTCAGTACATGTTCCCGCCTACTGTTCTACATTCTGTTTCATGTTAAACATTTTCTGTTACTCGTCAAGTAGACCTAACCTCACTACTATGAATTAGTTTGCGGATAAATCGCAATATAGCGAACGCCAGTAGGGAAAGTTATCCCCACCCACATGAAATGTGCATTCGACACAACACTCGCCTATCACGTAGAGTGTCTGGTGAGCTAGTAGGGGAAAAGTGGAAGAAGGCGTGGGCGGAGCTTCTACGTTCGCTATATTGCGATTTGCCCAGAAATTATTCCTTCCAGAATGCAGAACCCATACTACAGTACCACGTGCATACGTGAACAACTACGAGCTCAAGTGACGCCAGCTTGTTACAAGAACAGACTACCTCGGTATTACTCTTTGTTTTCATCCGCGTTCATTGTAAATAACAAAATATAAAAGCAACTTTTCTTTTACGTAGTGTTTTACATATAAGTGAAGTTATACAGGGACATCATTTTATTTTTACTTCAATTTTTATTGTACCTGAGTTTTTTAATGTACTTCACTCCCACCCTTTCTACTAGTAAACTTCCAACCGTTCACGACACAGAGCGGAGGGCGCGTAAGCAGTACTGAATTAGCGAGTACAGTACGTTCCAGAAATATGTTCGCATTTTCCAGTGACGAAAGAGCTTTCAATATTGAATCATATTTTCGTACAGATATTGTCGTCCGTTTGCCTACGTCGCATCCCGGTTTCCCCCACCTGCTTATGTTGTTCGCCCCTTTGTTAAGTCTAGTAGTATCTTAGCTCTTTTCTGAAAACATTAATTTCTGTTAGGAATTGGACGTCTACGTAATATTATACAAGTGTTTAAAATAACTTAAATAAAAGGACCTCGTTAAGTAATTAACTGTTACATGATCCCCCTCCCCCTTTCTACGACAAAACCACTTGAACGGACAGTAGATAGCATTTCTGAGTGATTTTATCTTTTCGGATCGGGCAGAAGTGAAGGTTGAATTTACAGTACGTAAGGTACTCTTTTATAGAGTAAGTACGGAATTATTTCAACATGAGTTACTCGTACGAAGGACGAAACTGGTAATTGGAATTAGGTACAATAGTCTATAGTGCGATAATATGCACAAAGGAACTGAAGTCTGTATCGAAATGAACGGCCACCATTTTCAAAAATGTGTTTAAATATCCATATTATGATTATTTTTCAATTTAACTTCATTCTCTATATTGTACGCTAATCTGTTGTTACAGTACAATATACACTGCATAATGAATACGTCCGCATGGACAGCTCAATTCGTGAGTAAAAACACTCATTGTTAATACTGTACTGTATTTTGATTAAACAAAAACCTAATGAAAATTATCAAACTCAAAATTGCGGTATTTGCTAGTTTACATAAATGGATAAACTACTTTTCTTCCCTCCTATACCTAGTAAAGTGATTTGTATTTTACGCCGGTATCATCGAACTCCAGTCGTGGAAGGGGGTAGCAAACGGTGTTTCCTGTTTCAATCGTTAATAGAAATGTATAGCCAGGTTAATATTAAAAATGTTAGTAAAAATAAAATGATGTCCCTGTATGTTTTATCGTATTTAACAACTAGAATTCAATTTTTTATTTCACATAATACAAGATTATGGTTTCCAAGTATGGAACTATGTTTTCCTGCGTCGGGTGAGTGTTTCGACTGGGAGCCAATCACGGATATGACAGCAATTTGCTTATGTTTAGTTTAGGATTTTTCTTACAGCGAAAACAGTATAGTTCGCATTTGAGACTATACTCAATTTCATACAAGTTGAGAGGATTTGAAAGCATTTCTTTCCCCTTCTACTTTCTCTGAGTTCGTCAGCGACAGCGTAAAGTGAAATAAATGCTTTCGCATCCTCTCAACTCGTATGAAATGTCGTTTACGCTGTCGCTGACGAACTCAGAGAAAGTAGAAGGGGAAAGAAATGCTTTCAAATCCTCTCAACTTGTATGAAATGGCGTTAAGTTAAGTGATTGAATCACGATTGGATTGTTACGTCACTTTCCTTGTATATTAAGTGCTTTAATAGACTTGAATTTGGATCTGGAATTGTGTTTATAAATGCTTAAGTATATTTAAAAAAAATGTAATGCAGTTCCAGATTAAATTCAATATGAGCGCTAAGTAGAGTATTAACTTTCATGCGTTCGAAGATCAAGTCAAATGGCGTCTAATCTAGTGGGCCTAGAGATCTATATTATAATGCAGGAAATAAGCAGAAGCTTAAATATTAATTTTACTGTGATTTTCAGCACAATGACAATAACGCAGTTAAAAGAATATTGCTAATGTTTCCTTTCGAACGTAGAAAGTAGAAAATAATAAAGGGAATTACAAAAGCGTCGAAACAAACGTTCCAAAAAGCAATGACTAGCTATGTAGCTTCAGGGGAAATACCTCGCCATCTGAAAGACAGAGAATTCATTAAGCAATGGTTGGTTGAGATTCATAAAATAATATGTCCTGAAAACGTAGAATATGTTTAGAATATTAAGTTTGGTAGGGGTATTGAAACTATCCGAATTTACGAAAGCTATAATAAATAGTAAAATCAAGTAGGCTACTTTGTGGCTTATTGTTTGGCTTTGGACGAAACCCTGTGATAAAGAATAGTACGTCCCAGTTAGCAATATGCATTCCAAGTGTGTATAGTATTATACGGGACTCACCTCACCGGCCCTGTGAAGAATGCAAAAGGAATGCATAAGTGTTATTCATTCCAAAGCTGCTTCAAACCACGCCCCTAGCCGCCAGCTTCCGAACTAATAACGTCTGCAGTACAAGCTTCATAAAACATTAACGGATCACTATGCCTGTATTGAACCCTGCAGTAGCTGAATGGTCAGACATTTAGCCTGTCAACACTTCTTATCAGTTCCAGTACATCCCCACTCCCAGCTTCCCCTCTGATGTTCTTCTTCTTCCAGGGCCGGTGAGGTGAGTCCCACACGTGTCTCCTCACAAATAATTATTTGTTGGATTTAGTCCCTCTTATGTCAAGAACCCGGTGAAGCCGTTAAATATACTGGAAAGCAAACAAATGTCGTTGTTAAAGCTGGTGTCCGTTACTTCCGATGACTTATTCCCAGAAAGATGGCAGAAACATTCAGTTCGAAGTCGACCAGGTTGGTGAGTTGGTATATCGCTGGCCTTCTGTGCCCAAGGTTGCGGGTTCGATTCCGGGCCAGTTCGATGGCATTTAAGTGTGCTTAATTGCGACAGGCTCATGTCAGTAGATTTACTGGCATGTAAAAGAACTCCTGGGGTACAAAATTCCGGCACATCCGGCGACGCTGATATAACATCTGCAGTTGCGAGCATCGTTAAATAAAACATAACATTTCTTCAGTTTGAATTTTATTTGTCAACAGTATTTTTTTTTACCGTTACATCATTTAGAGCCATATTCATAGACATTCTTAGCGCGGGCTTCCGGTGGATGATCAGCGAACTAACCTTTTTCGTATTCATAAACCAGTGTTAGCGATATGATATGATATGAATCCTGAACAAGTAATCAGTCGGTAGCCGAGGCTAGTTTAGCACGCTCGTAGCGCGGGCTAGCGAAATGTTTATGAATAGCACCCGTAAAGTCTAAAACATCATCAGAATTTACTCTGGAACATCATCTTGGTCAATTTAAAATTGCTCTTTCAGATATGAGGGGTTCACAACCACAGGTATTGAGTCTTAAAGTTCCTGGCTCACGCTTAGCAACCTTCACCTTCCATAGGAAATGCTGCCCTCTGTGGAGTAACAAATGAGTTATGGACTTTGTTTGTTATGGCAATGAATAAATCTAAGTTTTCTTCATCCGAGATTGTATTAATCCACAAACTGATCACTGGTGGACTTGGTCCACTCTGGTTGTGAGCCCCTCAAATAAAACCCGATTTTGAAATGCTGGTTAATTCAGAAATTCTATTTTACTGCACAATCCCTGTCTCTATTTCGACATGTTTGTTGACTATTTTATTTACGTTTTATGTGTGTTTCTTATTTATATTGTAACAGTAAGAAGAATTGCCCTATGTTCACACCAGAAAGTAAATGTGTGTAAATGTGTAGGCCTAATAGACTAATTATAACTTACATGTTTGGTAAAAATGTATTATACTGTATGCAGTGGCGGCTCGTGATAAAATGTTATGTGTGTTCACAATTTTGTGTTCCAAAATTGAAGAGAATTTGAAATCTGACGTTTTTACCCTAATATGAAATGTCATGATTCCAATGTTTCACTGTCGAAAAAACCGTATATAAATTCAAAACAACATATAATAAAAATAATAATAATAATAATAATAATAATAATAATAATAATAATAATAATAATAATGATGATGAAACCTAGTCTTTTTATTTCCAATTTTTCCTGGAAAGCCAGTTTACCCAGTTCTTTACTATTCAAAATTACTTGAACAGAGTTCATTGTTTACGTTTGTTGAAAATGAATACATAAAATAATTTACAAAAGCGTGTGTTCAGTAATATACAGTATTTTGATTCACAACACACTGATTCACTATAGTCTATACCAGTACTGTAATCCCATTCGCATAGATTGATTACTATAAATACATGCCAGTAAATATTATTCTTAAATGATATACACCACCATACAGATATTTAAATTCATACCACCATTACATTCAGCCAGCACGTGTTTGAAAGCCAAACTATGCTATATGCCGACACTGAAGTATAGTAATTCACAAACTACACTCTCGTAGCAGCACTGTACACACATCCACATAAAGTAAACGTTACGACAGTGAGATGCTGACACCTGCAAGCTAAAATACAGACTAATTAAATTTTCTCCTCTCGAGATATAGCACGTAAACGATAGGCATCGATGCACCTCACATCTGTAGGATAGATTCACTGTTCACTTAATGCTTTGTGCTCTTGACGAGTCATAAGCGGCCAGCGAAAGACAATTTTCTCACGCGCATGCGTGAAATTTCTGTAACGTTCTTGAAAAGAGCATGGCTTGTACGTGAACGGATGTTGCCAAGTTTACATAAGAAGTTCATGCAAGATGCGGGAAGTTTAAAATACTCGATCCTGATATTATACATCCCCACTACGTCAATATAGTATTAAATGATATAACTAGTCGTGCATTAATGGAAACAAGGTGTTTTCGTACTCTTACGCTCTTATTGACGCACCGCCACTGACTCTATGCATGTTAGGCTACGTAGGCCTAGGCCTGAGTAGGCCTATTGTATGTCAGTTCGCGTGGACCCTAATATTTTGATCGCCACGAAACTACTGTAATTATGAGTTATAGAAGACAGTAATATTGTAACTAGTTTTAGACAGTCACATTCCAGGCTCCTCAACTGTCCAGTAGACCTCACAGCGTCCCTCTTGAATGTAAATAACATTCAGTTGAACGTTCTATCTCGGAGTATCTTCAGCAACTGCCCATAAGCAAAGCGGAGTGTCTCTGAACTCAATTGGGATCCATCTTGTCGACCTGGTTGGCAAGTTGGTATAGCGCTGGCCTTCTATGCCCAAGGTTGCGGGTTCGATCCCGGGCCAGGTCGATGGCATTTAAGTGTGCT
Source organism: Periplaneta americana (assembly GCF_040183065.1). NCBI lineage: Eukaryota > Metazoa > Arthropoda > Insecta > Blattodea > Blattidae > Periplaneta > Periplaneta americana. The sequence continues at coordinate 13,879,569 of NC_091118.1, read as the reverse complement.
TAAATGCGACAGGCTCATGTCAGTAGATTTACTGGGATGTAAAAGAACTCCTGCGGGATAAAATTCCGGCACATCCGGCGACGCTGATATAACCTCTGCAGTTGCGAGCGTCGTTAAATAAAACATAACATTAACATTGGGATCCATCTTGAATTACAACTTTAAGGAAAATGATCGAAGTGTGTGCCAGGCCTAATTTAATTTAAAAAAGACGCCGTTTGCTGTTGGTAGCACTGCCTTTTTTTCGTCGAATGACAACTTTATCCATAATTTCGTATAAGTTATATATTTCGCATCTGGCTGTATACTAGCAGCTTCTAGTTTAACATTTCACGTGACGACAGGGCGGTATTGATGAAATTGTGTCACTAGGATTGCAATCTTATAGTCGCCACCCTGTTGGCAGTACTGGTAACTGATAAACACTTTTCTTACTCCCATGATTCAAGACGGGCGTGACGTTTCGCATGAAGGTCATACAGGATATTACGTAGTTAGCTGGTGCTGTTGTAGCCGGAAGTTACGTTGCTAGATTGATTCGTGGCGTCTCTGTGCCTTGCTTCGTTCCTCAGCTGTGATATTACGCCTTCAAACTTAATCAAGTAAGTAATTTTGTGTTTGTTGTTGAGTGTGGCGGAAATTTGATTCTATACAATTAGTGTAATAGTGAACGTTGTTAAATACAAAATAAGGCACGTGACTACTGCAGCCTGTGAATGTGGACTCAAGGTCTTTTGTAGTAGCGATGTATTTCTAATGTTCATCAGTAGGGGCTAGAATTTATTTTAATAAATTTTCTTCTTTTTTCTGTCTGGATAGAAATGCTATTAACAAAACTGTAGCCGTAGTGACGGTCTTTTTTTTTTTTTGTTTAAATGACCGTATTTTATTGCTTTTTCAGGAACGAAAATCCTTGAAAAGTGGCGGAAAACGGAATTTAAATTTTTAAAACTTAGTGAAATAATACAAACACCGAATTTTAAAGAAATGCATTAGTCCTACCAAAAAAAAAAAACAAACAAATTACTTTTCTATAACGTAGCACAATTTCTTACTTGGTTATTTACAGACGCTTTATCAATTACGAGGTTATTTAACGTCGATGGTATTGGTCATAAAGAGATGAGGCCGGAGATTCACTATAGATTACCTGACATTCGTCTTACGGTTGGGGAAAACCTCTAAATAAAACAGGTAATTAACCCAAGCGGTGATCGAACCCGCGCCCGAGTGCAACTCCGGATGAGCAGGTAAGCGCCACAGCCGACAGAGCTACGCCGGTGGGTTGTAGCACAATTATGCTTTCATTTGTGTAGGGCTGCTTACCTACCAGAGAGCGTAGGATAGGCAAGGCGTACCGAAAGTCTGAGGAAAGCAAACCAATCTGTCACTGATCCTCGACCTTACGAAAATTCGCCTAAGCTCTATTCCACAGTGCCACAATTTGCACAAACGCATTTATGGGATATTAGCCTACGCCATGTCTTACCAAGAGAATTTGCAGCTTTTTCAGTATTTAACGATGACCTCTTTGAAAGTTAGAGAGGCGTCCATTTACAACCGTCGCACAAACCACGCACTTTCGGTCCTGCCCCCTCCATGGTCGTTAATCGAAACACTCCGTGATATGATCCAACTTCACGGAATATAATCAAATCTACCATCTTATAGCCTACGAACGCCAATTAGCGGGAAATCTGTACACTATCACACTTTAATTACGAGAAAACGTTGCCACAGTAACTCCACAATCCTAGAAGCATGCCCACGGAAGTCTGGCCACCAGAGAGCCATATTCTACCACGGAAGAGGTAAAGTCACTAAAACCAAGTAGCTAGACACTAAACAAACCTTTTATAGCTTGACCACCACTTAACCACAAATAAATGCGCTCAAACCGACATTAATATTTAGAAAATACAGGCCAACGTTTTCATGGAGTATTCAAATCGATTTCAATACGCTCACCTTGTTGATTCACAATGATTTCAGTCTCAAGTGGGATCGGATCATATTCAATACGCATTCAGTTCCATGGCAACCCGTCAGTTATCCTATTCAAAACGATTTAATACTCGGAGTGCATGAACGATCGTCATATGTTTCATCTGTCATCTGTTTTACCAAGAGCGAGCGCAATTTTGTATGTTTGAAAGTGGTGTTGTAACAGAATAGGCCTCCATTAACAGCCAGAATATTAATTTTTCATGGGAATCAATTACAAAATGCAGTGTTCTGTATAGCCAAGGCCTGCAAGATGACCAACATTCTAATCCAACATGTCGATGACATGTTGACCAACATAACTACTTTGAAGCTTTATATTTTAAATAAATCCTTTTCAAAATAAATAAGAAAATTTATTACATTTTTTTTAATTGATTTACGAGGTTTTTGGAATTCTTAACCCGTTTTTTTGTTCAATATTTGTAACAATATATCTCAGAATCGATATATCCTTTAAATATGTAAATATTTACAACAAAACACTAAACTAATTCCCTATTTATAATGGTGCAAATACTTATTCTCTCTGCAGGTATTTTAAATAAATCCTTTTCAAAATAAATTAGAAATTTATTACATATTTTTTTAATTGATTTACGAGGTTTATTTTAGATTTTTCAAACAGTTTTTTGTTCAATATTTGTAACAATGTATCTCAGAATCGATATACTCTTTAAATATGTACATATTTACAAAAAAACACTAAAGTAATTCCTAATTTCTAGTGGTGCAAATACTTATTCTCTCTGCAGTCAATTTAAATGAATCCTTTTCAAAATAAAAAAGAAAAATTATTACTCATTTTAAAAATTTATTTACGAGGTTTTTCAGAGTTTTTAATCAGTTTTTTTTGTCCAATATTTGTAACAACGTATCTCAGAATCTATATAACCCTTTAAATGTGTACATATTTATAACAAAACACTAAAGTAATTCCCAATTTCTAGTGGTGCAAATACTTGTTCTCTCTGCAGTTATTTTAAATGAATCCTTTTCAAAATAAATAAGAAAAATTATTACACATTTTAAAAATTGATTTACGATGTTTTTCAGAGTTTTTAACCAGTTTTTTTTTTTGGTTCACTATTTGTAACAACGTATCTCAGAATGTATAAACCTTTTAAATATGTACATATTTACAACAAAACACTAAAGTAATTCCCAATTTCTAGTGGTGCAAATACTTGTTCTCTCTGCAGATATTTTAAATGAATCCTTATCGAAATAAACAAGAAAATTTATTACACATTTTTAAGATTGATTTACGAGGTTTTTCTTGGAGTTTTTAACCAGTTTTTTTTCGATATTTGTAACAATGTATCTCGTTGTGTCTAATCTCAAGTGCTACCGTACTGCAGTCAGATCCATGATCCAGCTCTGACCACGTGACAGCCAACACCGCGCTATCAGGTGTCACTCACTGGAGTCTACACCCCTCACTGCTTTTACCCGGCCGTGGTTTACATTAACGATTGTTGCCAAAACGTTTCGAGGAATAAAAAATTTGGTGTGTTCTTAAGATTTTTCAATAATTTATTTTGCGTTATAGTAGGAAAGACGAAGCAGTTTCTGGGTAAATAGGCCTCTATTACGTTCTGCGTAGCCTGTGATATAAATGGTAACCATGGTATCGTCGTAACTAGAGATCTCTGTAAATATGCATGCATGTATGCCCTAAAAATACCAAAACAACACAAAAATTCGGAAATATGGAACAAAAATTAAATATTATCCATAAATTAATTAGAATGCTTTTTCTTCACAATTATACAAAACAGTTTTTGTGAATTGTAACTCCTTGTATTGGCATTAGCGAACAGTTCAGCCTATAAAAGTAGAAGGGTGGAAAACGTCTGTACTCTGCGTGAGTAATTCTTTCACAGCTATGTTAACAGGGTCACTGAGTGTTTATGAATTACTATTTGGCAACAGCGGGGTTGGAACCTCTTAAGCGTGACGTATTTGGGAGGGGGTGAAGGAATGAATGTAAAACCGACCAGCAACAATCTGGCCATATTCCGAACATTCTTTTTTCTTTCTCCTCTGTCCTGACAACTTACTGCTGGTGAATCCAGTTAGTTCCAAACACAAATTAACCGCAAAATTAATAATTCAAAGAAAGAAAATCCAAAATAAATAAGTTAACAAGACGAAAACAAAGTATGTTGCTATTATTCATATAAAACACGTGACTAATACTTACAGAACTCTTAAAACCGTTGCTTACGAGATTATACAAAGAAAAATTGTAATTATTATTTATTTATTTATTTATGTATTTATTTATTTATTACTCGTAATATTGGAATAATATTAGAGTTGGCTTGGAGGATGAGGGGAGTAAGATACACTAAACTCGGCATGCTCAACATTAAAATCGCATTGCTGCGTATGTTGTATCCCAAATAATACAAATCGTATAACCTATGAGTCAGTATTCAGCAGTAATAATTAAGCATTGTCGTGGAATATTTCGCCACTATAAATGATGATGGTAAATCATACTCTTTTCCTCGAATAACGCTACTGATTGTCTTAAGGCAAGACAAGCTAAGAACTAACTTATACTAGTTTAATGATGATGATGATGATGATGATGATGATAATAATAATAATAATAATAATAATAATAATAATAATAATAATAATAATAATGTCTGAAAGTAGAAGACACCGGTAGTTCACTTTCAGCAATTATAACAAATTAGAGGGAACGAAATGTGAAGGAAAAACACGGAACTGAAAACAATCGACTGTAAATAAGTGAACAATGTAGTGTGGAAACAAAATTTTTAATTGAACAAATTCAGACTTTCGGGAAACAAAATTGTAAATTGCATTAAATGACGCTGAAAATCTGCATACTGATATTTAACAAGTCATCAATAAATCTCAAATAAGATGTAATATGCTTGGCATGTTTATAATCTTGGTACTCGATCAGTAATACAAAATTAATCAAAGAATTTTCACGATACACAATGCTTAGTAATGGAACTATTCATCATTTAATAGAACTGCCAAGCGAACCTAGCGGCAGAAATTGTCATGACGCTCAGATGCCCAACTTGTATATAGTTTCGTAAGCAACTGTTAAAACAATTGCAATGACCAAAAATATGTTTTTCTTTCTACTGCAGCATTGTAAATACTCTTTTCGCACGGTCGTTTTTTTTTCCTTTTGTATTTACACCTATTGTTGTTAGGCCTTGATAGTTAGAATTCCCATACAGAAACTTGTTGCTAGGGGATAACATAAAACTATAGACCTGCTGAAATAGACCCATCACAGTGTACTTTTTTGTTATTTAGTTACCATTACAGGTATTTTTGTGAAGGCTCACGAATAATATTGCACTACGTTTGCAATCCAAAATATATTGTATTTAGAATTTTAATAATATATGATCGTTCAAAAGATGTACAATACACGTTTGTGAAGTGCATTACAAAATGTCGTTTTTCAGACTTTTCCTCGATTTTGTAAAAAGCAGTTCCCTTGTATCGCAATATAGGCCCACTATTACTCAATCGTTAGTAAAAATATTGCTTAATATTCCACATAATTGTACCAGAGCCGTAAAATATTACCATGGCAACTAAAACGTCATGCCTTCTATTATGACGACATAACTTGTGACGTAAAGTTAATGTTATATGGTTTGCCGTGCTATAATATTAATACATCATTGTTGCCATAGCAACGCCTTTCTTCATAGACCGTGATTTCAAGCTACCCATCATTACAAATTTGTTGTTATTTTTTTTATTAGGCCTAAATGTTTTAAAATTCCGTCGTAAAAAATAACATATGAAACACGTTTATAAGTTTATACAACTGCTGTACTGGTCAGAATTAGCTAAGTCGCTTCACTCATTGACTAAACATTGGCTCGCACAATTTAGTGTAGCATTATAAACTTGTCTCATAATAGGCCAAACCTTATTTAGCATTACTATACCGTATTTTCTTCAATTCAAGCGTTTGACCAATAACGATCTATGTTACAATTTTTCAAAATCGAACTTTTAATGGAATAATGCTCTGTGTAGTCTTACACAGCTCTCAAAAAAATTGTTTTTAATATCTAAGTATAACTTATCAGAGACGCTTCTACACGAGTTACAACCATGAATTCCTTGGTTCGAACAACGGTCTACGTCACTAGTCACTTCTAGCGTATCCAGTTGTTTACATCGTATCGGGAGTTATTGCACGGGAATTTGTTCTCTTTACGAATACTGGGTACTTGAACTGTGTGTATCAGGTTTCAGTTGATCTATTACGTAAAATGGACGACTGCAAGGTAGTGAAGATTTCTACGGTAGATATTTACCGGCTAAATAATTAAAAAAAAAAAGGATCCAGACAAATTAATATTAATAAGTGGAAAGATGTGTCACAAAAGTCGCCGAGAGGTAGTGGTCTTGAGTAATAGACTACAACAAGAAAGAGGAAGTCGCAAGTTAGTGCGAAGGATCCCCCAAGTAATGTAAGTTCCTGTCTCATTTTTGCAGTATTTTAATAGTTGTATATTAATTTATACTTTATGGAGTGTTAGTTGGTCTATGTTGTATTTTGCCACTATAGTTTGTCTTAGAATTTTATCAAGGTACTTCGTTTCAGGAACAGATTTGTGGAAATTCTTGTACGATGATGTGCTCACAGCTTGCTCTTGGTGTCAGAAAGGAGCTGTTTAAAATATATTACTCTCTTAAAAATCAGCATTTAAAAACTGTGATTGTTATTGTCTTCATCTTTAATAAAATTTATACTTAACAGATAAGCCATCTGTTGGGAAGGATACTGAATATTCGGGACAGGGATTCAAATTCCATTCCCCAACAATTTCTCAACTTTAATTTTCTTTATTCATTTGTTCTTGTTACAAATTTAATTAATCTAATGGTAGCCCTACATCTCAATAGTCTACTGCAGTTATTTTTTTTATAATAATGTTATTATTTGATCAATATTGTGTTTGTAAAGTAAGGAACAGCTGATTGGTTTCAGCAGCTTTCTCTCTCTAAAGCCTTGGGACTCTTCAAGGATTCAAGCTTACTGTCTGGTCTTGAATTGCTCTTCCGTGAAAAATATATTCCATCCTGCCTTTGCTGTAAATGAGGACGGAAAGTGATCTACAAAATAAATAAAATTCAATTATGTTAAAGTTAATTGAAAACAAAAATTAAAATTAATATCAAAAGTCGCAAAAATGGCCAAGAATGAACTAACAAAATTAAAAAAAAAATAATCTAAAAACGAAACAAGTCCAAAATTGACGAAATTGATCTTACAAACTGTGAGTCTGACAACCAGAAATCATTCATTAGGATTTATGTATTTGTTAACAATGTCTGTAACTTCTTAGATTAAAAGTAACATGCTAGCAACGTCAGGCCGTGCTGATTATGGCATTGTTCTAACACTGCTGAGATTCCAACATGTGTAAATGACCAAGTGTTGTTTTCCGCGGTCATGAACTTGTAAATTTGTTGCAACTGTCTACATATCAAGACAAACTTGGCATGTAGAGAGTTGCAATTTACTGAATTGCAAACAAAAGAAAATCAGTAACAAACGTTAAAGTAATCTAGAAGCAATTTATCTAAAAGTGGAAAGTATCTAATCTTTCCCTACTTGTACGATATTCTGAGGATAACCCTTGACATTAGTCAGTCAGTGAAGCTGTTTTATTATTCTAATCCAATATTTTGAGGACGAATTTTTACGGACTCGGTAAAATATTTGAGCAAAGCGAAGTACTTGATGGACACAAATGACTTTGAAAAATGCATTGTCACTCATTCATTCCAGTTTCTGTAAGATCATTGGAGTACGTGTTAATGGAAGAAGGTCAGCAGTGACTTGTGAATAGTATTTGTAGGTTTCACTGTTTTCTTGCTTTCTGGTGTGCAGGATGGCAAAACCCAACCCAATCCCCGACCTCAAGCAGCGAGTGAAGACCCTGGAGGGACAGGTTAGACTGCTGCTTCCTCTCATAGAGGAGGTGAGGGTCCTCAAAGAGAGGTTGGACTCGCGGTCCCTGCATGGCCTGGAGGCAAGGAAGGAAGAGGAAAAAGTAGGGAGCAGCAACAACATTGAAGAGCTGAAGGAGAAATTGAAGCTGAGAGAGAGGGAATTAAGAGAAACACAGGCTGAGCTGGAAAAGCTGAAAGAAGAATCGGAAAGGGTGAGAGTTCCGCTGTTGCCATATTTACAGTTACTGCTGAACACTTTAGATTGGGTCGCAATTAAGGCTTTAATCCACAGAACTATTTGCTCATACCAGAAATTCAGAAAATGGGTGATGAGGGAAATTGAAAAAAGAGTTAAAACCAATTTGAAGCCATGTACAAAATGCGAAGATAGAATTAGAAATGTCGTGTTGTTTACTACAATATATTCAGTAGTTGTTTGTGTGTTATTCTGTTTCTCATCGCACTGCCACCTTACTGACTGAGCTACGTCTGAACCTGATTCCTTTGTGGTTACAGGAGAAAGTAGAACTGAGGCAGAAATATGAAGAAGAGCACCAGTTGCGGCTCCAGCAGGAAAAGGTAAGTGATGAGTTGTTACCATGGTTACAGATACAGTAATTGGACAATTGACGGTACATTTAGGATTGGAGCAGTGAGCACGAAAAACTTTAAAATAGGCAGATATGCAGATGCCAAGGTGTGTTCAAATAGGCACTTAATTGAATGATAAATATGGCTACTCCATTATATGTCACAATGTAGTGACAGTAATAGTACTGGTAATATCTGAAAGACGAAGATGGCGATAGCTAAGTGACAGGAGGCCGAGGACAGTGAGGAGGTTTGAGTGGGTTAGGTGAGGGGCTAGCTGAAGTGTGATTTATATGTGCTGCTTGTATTTGCTTTGAACAAGCTTCCTTATTCGCCGGCTAATTTGGTGGCAAAATTTTCTAATGAAGCTGCTTATTTATGTCACTAGCGTCTTATTTTGAATTCCCTTTGACTAAAATACTCTGAAGTCAAATACAATGTATCTAACTTTAATGCTCAGTGAAAGCGATAAGCCGGTTGATTTTACTAGCGGCTTCCAAAGAAATGGGATGTCAGGACTTCAGGGAATGAATCTCTGAACAACTGGCGAATACATCTGCCTTCAGCGCAGACACGAGCGGTGATAATTATAGGCAGCTGTCTACAAACCACATTTGATACGACGAACATGTGGCATGATGTGTTGTCCTTGTGCTGTGTAATTGGGTCCTCCTATGCTAGTTCCTTAAAAAGCAAAGGTTGTGTTAGCCCAGGTTAAGATGTAAAGAAATAACTGACTACTCTTGCTAAAGAAATAATATGAAAGAACTGTTATTAAGATATTCCGCTGTTATAAACAGTTAAGAAATATAAGAGGAGATAGGACCGTGTAAATGTTTATGAGCTAGCGAATTTTCCAGCCAGATATTCATTCTGGAAAAGCATCGAGGTGCGACAGAAGAAGCTAGGAAGCAGCTTTAAAAGCAACAACATATAAATCATACTTAAGTGACAGGAGTCCAAGGACAGGGACTAGTTTAGAGTTGATTAGATGAGGAGAAAGCTAATCACGAAAATGTGGATTACATATCAGGGCGGGCAGGTCTAGTCCAGTGGTTCTCAAAGTATGGGTCGCGACGCTTTGTGTTGTCATGTAAAGAGTTGAGGGATGGAATATAAAATAAAACAAACGATGCCTTATTAACATACATTTATGTCGTATTTGAGGAAAACCACAATTCAAAGTGTTTGAAAGATTATTATCAATAAGGAAGGCACGTCTAAGAAGCAAAATAGAATTCACTGGAAAGTAGGTTTGCATATTCTGGTTTCTCATCTCGCAGGTACGATGCTTTAGAAGTTGGCTGCTATCGACTGGCTTTCAGTGAAATCATTTTTTTTTTCGATTGTCTAAGATGTTTTTTTTAAGGGAGGTACATATACGGTAGGGAGGGAATGGAAGGTTGCAAAGAACAGTCTCGCCAAAAAATGGGCAGCATCTTCACAAAGATTGACGGACACTGGTCTAGATGACCAATGGCGCATTTATTTTAGGGCTTATGAAAGTCTGAATTATGTTCTGGGTAGTTAGGTGATCCATAACCCATTTCTTTTTGGGCTTATCATGAAAATACAAATTACGATTTGTTCTGTGGCCCATTTCTTAAAACTTCATAATGAAAATGATGATTATGTTCCCGCAGATGTCCGACTTATTTGAGCATTCATAACATATATTTAGCTATTTGGGGAAATCCATAGGCAGGATGGGAGGTTTTATTTGAAAGCCTTTATCCAAACATTATACGTTGGTAGCTGTTGTGTCATTTCCTGATGCTGTATACCGGCCATCAGCTTGATTCCTTCATGAAACCTGTTGCTTCAAGTCAGACTATCACCTAACCAGCTGAGCTTTCTCTAATCCAGAATTGTTTATATTACAGAGTTACCAGGATCAGCTGGTGAAGCTGAGACAAGAACTGGAGGCTGGGCGGGAGATGAGGCGCCAGCTGGAAGAAGTAAGTGTGAGCTGTTACCATGGTTACAGTTATGAGGGATTTTACCAGCTTTGTTCAGTCATTGCATATTTTAATAATGATTAAAACAATAATAGTTATAATATTATTATGATTACTATTATGAAATCATCGGCATCATCATCATAGTCATGTTTCTATCGAAGTTATCGGCATCTGAGGTTCTTCTCAACCAGATTTGTTTTTAATTACAGAGTAAAGTGGAGGCACTGCGTGTTTTGCGACAAGAACTGCAAGCGAAGGGAGAGGAACTGAAGAAAATGGCACGCAAACTGCAAGCGGAGCGCCAGAAGACATCAGTAAGTGTGAGCTGTTGCCATGGTTACAGTTACTGAGCAATGATTGATACAAAGTGTTACAACAGAGATTGCGACCAGCTGCACTTGGAGAGCAAACTTAATTTGAGTACTGCCACTACTACTAACTATTAATAGGGTACTACTGACATTACTGTAGTTATGGCTACTGTCACTACTGCTTACATTACTGTAGTTATGGCTACTGTCACTACTACTGCCATCAGCTTCACTCAGCCTAGTGGACTGTCACCTAGCTGACTGAGCTTCCTCTGACCAGATTGCTTTGTCTGCTGCAGAAGCACAGAGCTGCGGCTGAGGTTAGGCCCAACCTGGAGCAGAAGGACAGCCAAGGCAGGACTGAGCTACACCGGGCAGCAGAGCGGGGGGACACACACAGGATGCAGCTGCTTCTGGATGCAGGCAGCCAGGTGAACGCAGTGGATCATGATGGCCGCACACCCTTGTGGCTGGCAGCAGAGCAAGACCACCAGGATGCGTGCAGGGCGCTGCTGGCTGCCGGGGCGCGGCCGGATGTGAAGGAGCGACGATTTGGCCGCAGTGTTCTGAATGAGGCTGCATGCCGTGGGCACCCTGCAGTGTGTGAGCTGCTGCTGGCAGCTGGGGCGCGGCCCAACGAGGCTGATGATGCACACCAGCAGACTGCACTGCACGGTGCAGCATGGGGTGGCCACGCCCCAGTGGTGCAGCTGCTGTTGCAGCATGGCGCTGAGCGGGGGGCGAGGGATAAGCAGGGACGGACGGCCCTGGACCTGGCGCGTCAGTTCGGGCGCACAGCAGTGGCGGCCATGCTGCAGGGCTGAGCAGGCGCAGTGCTGCCAACACGACAGCAATACCATTATACCACAGTAACCAGCGGGAATGTGTTGTGTTGGCATCACTGCTCTGCGTGTAATGCTGTTACTTCACTGCTCTAGGCTGTTGTTACTCTCGTGTTACGTGGCTTTGTTGTGGTGGGAGCTTGATACGCCACTGACGCTGTCTCATTATTATTATTATTATTATTATTATTATTATTATTATTTTCCTTTTCTGTTATTGGCATCACCATCATCACCACTATTCAATTGTCTTTGTAATTATTGTTCAAATTACTGTACAAAATACTCAAATAAAAATATGGTAAAATTGTTAATGTTGGTACCACTGTCCGTGTAAAACATACAAGATTATTTTGTGATAGTGATACGCCACTGATCCTTCTGCATCTCATCTGGACTATTTCAAGCACAGTAAGTATGTCGCCTCATACTGTTCGATGTCCTTGTTACGTCACTGACTGCCGCTAATATTCCTGCTGTTCACATGCACATCAATACTACGGCCATTTTTATGCCTATATTTATTCACAATGTCTTTGAGAAGCTAACCATTTCCGTTGGCATCACTGTTCCCGAACGAACTCGACATTCACGCCTAGAAACTTGTCTTAATTACGTTGATAAAGTACGCCACTGATAACTTGACAAACTGAAGTAGGGTTAACTGCCATGTACGCTGTGATCGCCATATTGTAAAAGATTTTAGTGTGAAGTTAAACAGGCTATTTGTATCTCACGATAGACTGTGAGAGGAAAACTTGGCTACAAAATGGACCTATAGAAAATAGGCGTAGGCCTTGTAGGCTACACCTTTCATTACGAAATCATTTACAATTACAATTAACACAGAGGGGATCGGACACCTCTCAGATATATTTCGCCATTCAGTGATTCTACATAGCCTACATAATTAACGTCAGGCATAAATAAGCCTGAGTTATTCTTTGCGTTCACCTCCAGTGCTGACATCAGTGTGTGGTAATGACGTTAGTTTCGCCCTCTACTTTTTGTTTTCACGTACCCCTCAATCGGTGTGGCCCTACATTACACGTGACTGAATCTGGAACTAAAAAATGACTTCCTCCAAGAAATTTAGTCCAGCAGCAAGTTAAGACCTACTCGCGAAATATTAGGCCTATGTTAGATGTAGAACTACCTGGCTTATATATTTTCGAGTTCAATTTCCAGTTTGTAATTTGGTACGTCTGGAATTTGTGGTCTGTGTTATCTCACTAAAGAGTCCGATTGTTTATGGCTTTCCGAAACCCGGAGGTTCATTGCCGCCCTCACATAAGCCGCCATCGGTCCCTAGCCTGAGTAAGACTAATCTAGTCCCTACCATCATATCCCACCTCCCTCAAATCCATTTCAATATTATTCACCCATGCACACCTTGGCTCAACCAAAGTTGTTTTCCGTTCAGGTCTCCCAACTAACACACTATAGCAGTGGTTGCCAACACCATGAAATTGTGACGTAATAGAAATGCAACCCGCACACCACTATCGCAGGGAGAGGGTGGAGTGGCTGTCTCCTCAGGTAATGCAGTGAATAACAGTGCAGAGACGGACTGTGACCAAAAAAACGAAAGGAATATAATATTCTTCTACTTATTACCTATACACAGTTTTTTCATGTTAATTTTTTATCCTCCTATTAATTATTTTTTATTATTAACAAAATAACATAAATTTATTTTCTTATTTAACATAGAAAGAGCGTGTACTTTACATCAGCAGTAATTTGAAATTAGAAAAACGTACCAGGCTGGTCACGAAGTTGTAAATTACACTTCAAAAAAACGTCGAAGTATTTTACTCCGATTAAGACATAGAAGCCGATACTTTTTATTGTCTATTTATTAATGACATGTTCAAATTACACTCATACGTAGAAAAAAAAAACGTGAAAGTATTTTACTCCGATTAAGACATAGAAGCCAATACTTTTTATTGTTTACTTATTAATGAAATATTCAAATTACACTACATACGTCGAAAAAAAGTCGAAATGTTTTACGCCGATTAAGACATAGAAGCCAATACTTTTTATTGTTTACTTATTAATGAAATATTCAAATTACACTACATACGTCGAAAAAAAGTCGAAATGTTTTACGCCGATTAAGACATAGAAGCCGATACTTTTTATTGTTTATTTATTAATGAAATATACAAATTACACTACATACGTCGAAAAAAAGTCGAAATGTTTTACGCCGATTAAGACATAGAAGCCAATACTTTTTATTGTTTATTTATTAATGAAATATTCAAATTACAATGCATACGTCGAAAAAAAGTCGAAATGTTTTACGCCGATTAAGACATAGAAGCCGATACTTTTTATTGTTTATTTATTAATGAAATATTCAAATTACACTACATACGTCGAAAAAAAGTCGAAATGTTTTACGCCGATTAAGACATAGAAGCCGATACTTTTTATTGTTTACTTATTAATGAAATATACAAATTACACTACATACGTCGAAAAAAAGTCGAAATGTTTTACGCCGATTAAGACATAGAAGCCGATACTTTTTATTGTTTATTTATTAATGAAATATACAAATTACACTACATACGTCGAAAAAAAGTCGAAATGTTTTACGCCGATTAAGACATAGAAGCCGATACTTTTTATTGTTTATTTATTAATGAAATATACAAATTACACTACATACGTCGAAAAAAAGTCGAAATGTTTTACGCCGATTAAGACATAGAAGCCAATACTTTTTATTGTTTATTTATTAATGAAATATTCAAATTACAATGCATACGTCGAAAAAAAGTCGAAATGTTTTACGCCGATTAAGACATAGAAGCCGATACTTTTTATTGTTTATTTATTAATGAAATATTCAAATTACACTACATACGTCGAAAAAAAGTCGAAATGTTTTACGCCGATTAAGACATAGAAGCCGATACTTTTTATTGTTTACTTATTAATGAAATATACAAATTACACTACATACGTCGAAAAAAAGTCGAAATGTTTTACGCCGATTAAGACATAGAAGCCGATACTTTTTATTGTTTATTTATTAATGAAATATACAAATTACACTACATACGTCGAAAAAAAGTCGAAATGTTTTACGCCGATTAAGACATAGAAGCCGATACTTTTTATTGTTTATTTATTAATGAAATATACAAATTACACTACATACGTCGAAAAAAAGTCGAAATGTTTTACGCCGATTAAGACATAGAAGCCAATACTTTTTATTGTTTATTTATTAATGAAATATTCAAATTACAATGCATACGTCGAATAAAAGTCGAAATGTTTTACGCCGATTAAGACATAGAAGCCGATACTTTTTATTGTTTATTTATTAATGAAATATTCAAATTACACTACATACGTCGAAAAAAAGTCGAAATGTTTTACGCCGATTAAGACATAGAAGCCGATACTTTTTATTGTTTACTTATTAATGAAATATACAAATTACACTACATACGTCGAAAAAAAGTCGAAATGTTTTACGC
The DNA here is from genome assembly GCF_040183065.1 of Periplaneta americana. Lineage (NCBI taxonomy): Eukaryota > Metazoa > Arthropoda > Insecta > Blattodea > Blattidae > Periplaneta > Periplaneta americana. The sequence continues at coordinate 13,864,369 of NC_091118.1, read as the reverse complement.
CGATTAAGACATAGAAGCCGATACTTTTTATTGTTTACTTATTAATGAAATATACAAATTACACTACATACGTCGAAAAAAAGTCGAAATGTTTTACGCCGATTAAGACATAGAAGCCGATACTTTTTATTGTTTATTTATTAATGAAATATACAAATTACACTACATACGTCGAAAAAAAGTCGAAATGTTTTACGCCGATTAAGACATAGAAGCCGATACTTTTTATTGTTTACTTATTAATGAAATATACAAATTACACTACATACGTCGAAAAAAAGTCGAAATGTTTTACGCCGATTAAGACATAGAAGCCGATACTTTTTATTGTTTATTTATTAATGAAATATACAAATTACACTACATACGTCGAAAAAAAGTCGAAATGTTTTACGCCGATTAAGACATAGAAGCCGACACTTTTTATTGTTTATTTATTAATGAAATATACAAATTACACTACATACGTCGAAAAAAAGTCGAAATGTTTTACGCCGATTAAGACATAGAAGCCGACACTTTTTATTGTTTACTTATTAATGAAATATTCAAATTACACTACATACGTCGAAAAAAAGTCGAAATGTTTTACGCCGATTAAGACATAGAAGCCGATACTTTTTATTGTTTATTTATTAATGAAATATTCAAATTACACTACATACGTCGAAAAAAAGTCGAAATGTTTTACCCCGATTAAGACATAGAAGCCGTTACTTTTTATTGTTCGTTTATTATTCAAGTTACAGGTAAGGGCGTGGTAGTCTTCATAAGAAGAAAAATAATGACAACGTACATTGTTCTTTTATACTTCATTTAAAATTTTACAACAAATTAAGTATCTCATATTTTTGTCATCTGCATAAAATAAATACTTTTCCTACCATGCTCCTTAAAATTAAGTTTTTACTTATTATCTGTTTTCGAAAAGACATCGAAACATATTATCCTACACACTTGTAACATTACATGCGTACGTCCACTGCTGATAAATGTCTTTACTTATATCGAAGTGAAGGCTGTAAACAGAGGGTGGGGATATGATGTCATGGTTACGCTTGAGTGGAGACAGGGGCATATGTCGCGACACAGCTTTTGGCGATCACTGCTCTATAGGCCTACATATTTTTTGTATTCGCCCATACGTGCTACAAGCCCTGCCCATCTCAAACGTCTGGATTTAATGTTCCTATTCGGTTGAGAAGCTCTTATCATCCAGTCTGCTGTCCAAAAATCTGAAAGTTAGAATTTATAAAACAGTTATATTACCGGTTGTTCTGTATGGTTGTGAAACTTGGACTCTCACTCTGAGAGAGGAACATAGGTTCAGGGTGATTGAGAATAAGGTGCTAAGGAAAATATTTGGGGCTAAGAGGGATGAAGTTACAGGAGAATGGAGAAAGTTACACAACACAGAACTGCACGCATTGTATTCTTCACCTGACATAATTAGGAACATTAAATCCAGACGTTTGAGATGGGCAGGGCATGTAGCACGTATGGGCGAATCCAGAAATGCATATAGTGTGTTAGTTGGGAGACCGGAGGGAAAAAGACCTTTAGGGAGGCCGAGACGTAGATGGGAGGATAATATTAAAATGGATTTGAGGGAGGTGGGGTATGATGATAGAGACTGGATTAATCTTGCTCAGGATAGGGACCGCTGGCGGGCTTATGTGAGGGCGGCAATGAACCTTCGGGTTCCTTAAAAGCCATTTGTAAGTAAGTAAGTAAGTAATTATGTCAGGTGAAGAATGCAATGCGTGCAGTTCTGTGTTGTGTAACTTTCTCCATTCTCCTGTAACTTCATCCCTCTTAGTCCCAAATATTCTCATAAGCTCCTTATTCCCCAACATCCTTAACCTCTGTTCCTCTCTCAAAGTGAAAGTCCAAGTTTCACAACCATACAGAACAACCGGTAATATAGAAGTTATCCAATATATTAAATTTGTATCGCAAATGAATCATAAATCTGTTACTATTGTACTCAATTTCCTAATAGGCTAGTTTCATGCATCAACAGACTAAACGCCATGTCTCTGTATTTCTGTATAGTATATTGATATTGAATCCAGCGTCTACAGAACTTAGAAAATGCGTGTGTATAATGACAGGAAAACTTGTTTAATTGATTCAGAAAAATAAAATGAATCAATAGACTTATTTATAGATAACCAAATTTTTATATCAATACAAGCAGTGACGTAATTTGGATGTAAACATTTACTAAAACCCTGCTACTGAAAAGTTGTGAAGCCACTCGAAGTATTGGCGTATAACACGGTCCACATTATTTTGGACTGTTATTTTTTGTGCTGTAGCAGAGCCATCTTCAGTTACAAGCCGGAGCATGGGTACGTTTGGCAACACTGAGTGGAGGAGAAATAAGGCATGACTTTTAGTGCTTTGGTTTCGATGCCACGTGAACATTTTCGACATTAATATATACAAATGTAAGCCCATATCATCAAGATTCAGTGTATTGATGTAGTCTACGTAATTTATTACGGATCCGAAATGGTATTTTGAGTTTCAGAATAGAGCGTAAGTGCATACAGCCACTTATAACTTAAAAAAAATTAAAAGCATAACTTATGTCTGTTTTTTTTATTGGTGGTACAAGGGAAAATAAATAAATACTTAAAGAAATGTTACTTGTACTTAGTTACTTACTTACAAATGACTTTTAAGGAACCCGAAGTTTCATTGCCGCCCTCACATAAGTCCGCCATCGGTCCCTATCCTGTGCAAGATTAATCCAGTCTCTATCATCATATCCCACCTCCCTTAAATCCATTTTAATATTATTCTCCCATCTACATCTCGGCCTCCCCAAAGGTCTTTTTCCCTCAGGCCTCCCAACTAGCACTCTATATGCATTTCTGGATTCGCCCATACGTGCTACATGCCCTGCCCATCTCAAACGTCTGGATTTAATGTTCCTAATTATGTCAGGTGAAGAATACAATGCGTGCAGTTCTGCGTTGTGTAACTTTCTGCATTCTCCTGTAACTTCATCCCGCTTAGCCCCAAATATTTTTCCTAAGCACCTTATTCTCAAACACCCTTAATCTCTGTTCCTCTCTCAGAGTGAGAGTCCAAGTTTCACAACCATACAGAACAACTGGTAATATAAATGTTTTATATATTCTAATTTTCAGATTTTTTGACAGCAGACTAAATGATAAATGCTTCTCAACCGAATAATAACACGCATTTCCCATATTTATTCTGTGTTTAATTTCCTCCCGAATATCATTTATATTTGTTAATGTTGCTCCAAGATATTTGAATTTTTCCACCTCTTCGAAGGATAAATCTCCAATTTTTATATTTCCATTTACAATATTCTCGTCACGAGACATAATCATATACTTTGTCTTTTCGGGATTTACTTCCAACCCAATCGTTTTACTTGCTCCCAGTATAATTCCCGTGTTTTCCCTAATCGTTTGTGGGGTTTCTCCTAATATATTCACGTCATCCGCATAGACAAGCAGCTGATGTAACCTGTTCAATTCCAAACCCTCTCTGTTATCCTGAACTTTCCTAATGGCATATTCTAAAGCGAAGTTAAAAAGTAAAGGTGATAGTGCATCTCCTTGCTTTAGCCCGCAGTGAATTGGAAACGCATCAGATAGAAACTGACCTATACGGACTCTGCTGTAAGTTTCACTGAGTCACATTTTAATTAATGGAACTAGTTTCTTGGGAATATCAAATTCAATAAGGATATCAAATAATATTTCCCTCTTAACCGAGTCATATGCCTTTTTGAAATCTATGAATAGGCCCTGACTGTTGTACTGTACCCTTATACTTCCATTTTTCTCCATTGAAATGTTACTTGTACTAAAAATAAATAAAATAATGACGTACTTTCGCAATGCCCTATTCCAGTCAATTAACCATTATGTAGCTAGAAAACTGACAATGTTTTGCCACCTTATGTTGTTTCACCTATGACGTGAAAATGTCTAGGATATGATATATATATATATATATATATATATATATATATATATATATATAAATCTCATTATATTATCTGTCGTGCCTTTCTATAATATTTGAGATATCTAGGAAGCCAATTGTAGTTTGAACCTAGCCAGTCACCATAACAATATTGTTATACTCAGTGGCGTAGCATGAAATTTTGAGTAGGGGAAGCTAACTCAAGTTGTCTTTCATGCAATATGGGAAAACGTATTACAAAAATACAGTCTTAAAATAAATAGTAGTCAATTTCAAGCCAGCAGTCGAAGATTGGTTGGAACATCGTAAGTAACACCAATAAGGCATGACCTTAAATGATACGTAGTAAAATTTGATTTCACGGTTTAGACATATCTCTAACAAATAGACACGTATACGTATAACATTAGCTCACTCCCTGTCATACTTAGAGAAATCACAATATTAGTATCATTACGTAAGTATACGTCTGTCTTTTGGTTGTGTCCTTCATTCACAGCAAGGGAGTCGGTCATTTGTTTTTTAAATCACACTTTTGTTCGTAAGTCAGTTTTGATAATACAATTGTCCTAAAAAAATTCAAGTAAATTAGTGTCAGGAACTTATTTCGCTCATTATTTATTATATCAGCCACAATGCACACTAACACTTCAACTGAACACAACTGACGAAAAGGGATAACTCGGAAACTACTTATTTTAAATGTTAAAGCTAGCTTCTTTGCGAGCCTTGCGACTAGGGTAGCTTAGGAAGGGATGGAAAATCTGCGGGGTGGATTACACAGAAGAAACCGGTCTGCTTGGAAGCTGGTGTGTGCAGGCTTCTTGTTTACTGCTGCATCACAAATCATCCTGAGCTGCCGCATCACAATATTTAATGCGTAAATATTGTGAATTTTATTAGTAACAACAATGTAATTTATTCGTCACAACAATAATTCCTTTCTACAATTCACCTTAACGCTCTCGTCAACAATTGGATCTCCACTCAACACAGTATTCGTTATAGCACTCCACCGACGACAATGACAATTTACTTGGACTATTACGCACAACAATGAACTGTTAATCTTAACTAATATTTACAAAGCACTATTTACAAATCAGAACTATCAGTTCTCAGTTCACAGTTCTTCTATCTCAGTCACTCGAGTCCACAGTATCTCGAGCCACAGACCTTCAGAGACAGTTCACTGTACTCGAACTCGGGTCCCTCCAACTGCGGTCCACTGCACTCGAACTCAGGTCCCTCCAACTGCGGTCCACTGCACTCGAACTCAGGCCTTCGGCTGCTGACGCAGTTGCGGACGCACACTCGAGTCGAACTCCGGTACACAAGACTGGCTTCCTTGCTCTGGCTTACTCACTGACTGGCTGACTAATCAACTGAAAACTCTGAAACTGCTCGAGTTCGCTGGCGCTTCTTCTTTTATAGCAAAATCATAGTTGCGAGAATTTTCTACAGGTGTGTAGAGAATTATCTCGATATCTTCACATCGACGGACTTCTGGAATCGTCGGGAAGGTCGTTCCACATTCACTGCGTTAAGTAGCAGCTGCGCGCGCAGCCTTCCCTTGCGTGTAGGCTCCTTTCCCCTTTCCCCGTGAAGCCCGCGCGATATGCTCTCTCGCGGGACGCTGGTCGTGAGTTCGAATCTCACGTCGCTGTCACAGTATAAATTCTATTAAAATTAATAAATAATTTTCTTCATAAACTGCAGGTTTATTATGAAATTATTATTAACTGGGGAAGCTAAGCTTTTTAGCTTACATTGACGCTACGCCACTTATACTAAAGTATTTGTTATAAACTTTTTAAAATATAATTTTAAATAAATATAACTACAGAAAACAAGCTAAGAATGTAAATTATGCAAATAAAATAAAAATGTAAACAGAGGAAACTATTGACATATTATAATAAAGTATGAGGATGTAAATACAGTTAGGACAAGTATAAAGATCTGTGAAAAATGGAGAAACATATCTTTAACATAATACGTAACAAAACACATCATTATCTATTAAGTATGTGCCAATTAGCTTAAACTCGGTGAACTTTAAATCCTGTAAGTACGAAGTGAAAAGAAACATGTTTATAACTAATTTATTACAAAAAATAATGTTAATAAATCATCATCATCATCATCCTTCACGAATTAGGCCTCTGTAGACCTGTTTCGGCCCCATCTAGCAGTCTTCTTAACGGTCTTCCTGGGCGACGATGTCCTCTAGGTTTATATTGCATCATAATTTTTGGGATTCTTGAATTTTCCATTCTTCTTACATGATCTAGCCAATTGAATTTGTATCTGGTGATTTTTTCTTCTACTGACTCTACTTCTAATTGTTCTAAAATTTCTTCATTCCTTTTTCGGTCTAAAAGAGTATATCCTGCTGTTCTCCTGAAAAATTTCATTTCCGTTGCTTTGATTCTGTTCATGTCTTTTTTCTTTAATGTCCAAATCTCGCTTCCGTATAGAAGGGTGGGTAATGCTAGTGTATTATATATTTTTATTCTTGTAGATTTTTGTACTAATTTAGCTTTTAATGCATTGTTTATTATTCCTAGAATTTGTGTAAATTTGGTAATTTTCTTGTTCACATCTTTTTCATTTTGATAAGATATTTCACAACCCAGATAATTGAAATTTTGCACTTGTTCGAGGCATTGGTTATTGTGTATTATCTTACTTCTGACTGGGTCTTGTCCTAAAAATGCCATTACTTTTGATTTTTGTGCTGAAATTTCCATCCCAAAATCTTTTAATATTTCATTTAATGTATACAATCCTCTTTGTAAATTATCCTCTGAATTGGAAATTATGACTTGATCATCGGCATGCCGATGTTAATAAATAAACCTTGAAAACCAATAAAGTGAGTGTATGATCTTCAAATTATAGGTAGTTCTGACGTATAGCAGGCATTCCGAATCTTCAACAAAACTGCAACATTTATGGGATCACAAAACAGCTGTTTACAATTAACTTGAAAATGAACGACGTAACTTTATTGAAATACAGTGACTCAAAAAAGTATTCACCTTAAAGCAGTAATTAGGAGAGGGAGAGACCGATTTATTAGCGAAGTGATATCTCCATATTTTTATTACATGTATTCGCGGGGATGTTCTGGCGACTTCGTTAGAATTAGCTTCCCACACAGGTGGTTCGTCACTTGTCAGCATCGGACAGATTTACAGCCACCTTGAGCGGGGTTTCGTACATAGAGACTTGTTGAAGCATAAAATCCTAAAGTTGGACTGGACCCGTGGGAAAGATACTGCAAGCTTGGGTTTTCCAAAGAACGGGTATTCTTGAGAGATTTACAAACTAATTTGATGTTGTGGGAAGTCCAAAAGTTTAAATTTAGAGATGACATATTTCGCGCCCAATAAGAAGAGATCTTGGTTTAGCTTATGAGGTCACTTTGGACCAATAGGGAATAGATTTTAGGCCGGTTAAGTGACGTAGTTGTTAGCCAATAGGATAGTTAGTTTTAGCGTAGGATAGGTTTTTATAAATAAGGATGACGGGGAGTGGAGATGAGACAACATCTCATCGTGTCGGCGGCCCTACATACAGGGCACAATCACTACTCCTTTTCGTGTCGACGGCCCTACATACAGGGCAGAATAACTACTTCGTTTCGTGTCGACAGGATAACTACTTTTCTTCGTGTAGACATCGCGACATCTTTTTTTTGTGTCGGCGGCCCAACTTAATAGTCTTTCTTCCGGCGAAGACTCGATAGATAGAACTTTGTCATCGGCGAGACCACTCGTCAACGTTTAGGAGCTTCGATCATAGTGTACTGGACAGAGTATTGAATTTGTAGTATCGGATAGAGCTTATTCAGAGCCGCCATAGAGTCGATACAGAAGTGCGACCAACGATTGAATTATAAGTCAGCCGGAAATACATACTCTAGGGTTTACCAAGTGAATACGACAATAAACTTATAGTTTTGGAGTTTACACTGCCTTTTATATAAGTAGCCGGCTTGGTATTATTCCCGACATCATCCTATACCACAACAGTACCTCGGCTACCCTGAGTGAATCTCACGCAACACCGAGACGCACCCACCCTCAAATGGCGTCCAACGTGGGTCCACAATAACCACCCAGCCTCAACCTACGTACTATCTTCAAGTGTAGTAAATGAAACACTATCGTGACACTTGTATACAAATTTATTTTTATCACATAGGTCAAATAAATACAAAAGATTTATAACTTTATCTCTTTCAAAACAATAATAAATGAAAACAAAGCAAAATTTGTGTCATTTCACCTCAAATAAGAATTCAACTACAAAAATAAAATTAATTCATTGTCCTTTGTCAATCCTTAATATCGGGTGGGTCCTCCTTTCCTCTTGATAATTTCTACTATTCTTCTTGGAATTGATTTGACAAGCTATTCCGTTTTTTTTTTCTAGTGATTTTCCCCCATTCTTCCAACAATGCTTTCATTAGGTCGTCTTTGCTATTTATTTCAGTCATGTAATAACAGTTTTATTCTTCTATGGAGTTAACATAATAAATTTGTGAATTTCACAAATTTCATAATAGTATAACCTATAAGAATTTGAGTCATATATTTTTTTTATCAATACAGTAACTCGCAATCTGTGCCTTGTGTATTTTTTTGCACTTCACTTAAAATTATGTCCAATGTAGGGGATGTGTGGTTGTTGTAACATTCATAAATGGTGCGTCGTAGTATATCACGTCCGAAATCAAGTTTCTTGAATTTTGTAACTGTTTGTTATGCAGTCTGAACTTCTTTTTTTTTTTAGCAGTGTTATACTTGGTTACATTGATAGAAATTATTTTCCTCAGTAATGATCTTGAAACATCTGTAGCAAGCACAGTTTTAGCAATTGGTGAATCACATTTCCTTCTCCTTGCCTTTATAATATGTGCAGCTTGTCTGTCTAATGACTGACCTCTTGTAACAATGATGGTCATCATTATGTTGTTCACTCTCTGCAACAGACTGCCATGGTGCCACATATTTCACTAATTTCAGTGAACACTAAGAAAACTAAACAGATAATGCAAACTACGTGCTCTCCAAGTCGTTACAGAGCTGGCAACTATGTGGTGTTTACCTCTGCGCGGGACGAAGGAAACAACGGTAACTTGTGTGACCTTCTGCTTTCACCCCCACCTTCTGGTTTCTCTCCTAGCGAACGTACAATAATTCTGAATTACAGTACATCAAAGTGTGTTTATTTTTGTCTGAAACTGTACTTTGTACAATTAGTAAACAAGACCAAAGAAAAAAGAAATCTTAGTGTAGGTACATTCTGATTGGCTGAACTGTGTGGTGGTTGGAAGCTGACCTCTGTTTAGGTGAGTGGCGACGCGAGACGTGCGGTTGGTCCTGCGTTCGATGCGGTGAGTCACAATTCAAGATTCCTTTCTCTGTAAATCATACAATTCAAGTAGTTTACAAACCCGTGGAGGACGATGTGTTAGGACAGAAGTACGAAACTGATTTAAGGTGATTCCTGATTTACAACTTACAGATGTAATAAACAAGAGAACGTAGTTCGCATCCCAGCTTAAGTTACGATGTGAATTTCAGCTTTGCTGTCCGTGTGCTTTACGTGTTTCAACAGGCTTTAATTTGGATCTGGAATTACATTAACAAATATTTGAGAACACTCGAAAATTAAAGTGTGATATAGCTTGCGATGAAATTTGATATGAGAGCTGAATAAAACTAGAATTTTAATTTCCATGTTTAAAAAAATAAACAAATTTAAGTCAAATGGCGTCTGCGAATATAAACTTAACGCATCTTAACAGACCCTACAACAGCGGTGACCAAACTGGGTATAGTGATTAAGTCGTGTAATCAAATACCTGGTAAGGGGAGTTTCCTGTACATTGCTGTCTCGTTCACGTACTGAAGGTAAGCAGTGTCGGTACCATGTCGCTCTACAAACCCTCTGTCTCTACTAGCAGGAACAGAAGGTTTCGTACAGAATGGGAAGAGGAATTTATTCGCTGTTCTATCGGAGAAAATGTAATCTTATGTTGCTTTGCTCAACGGTTCAATTAGTAGTAGTATATAGAAGCGACATTACAGGGCATTGCGCTGAATACACAAGCATAACATGTATTATTATTATTATTACTATTATTATTATTATTATTATTATTATTATTATTATTATAATTTATCAGCAAGTGTTACCATAATTCTTATATACGTTCCTCAATATATAGGCCTACATCTTCCCTTGAAGGATAAAATAATTACTAGACTACGCTATATCCCCATTTTTTTAATCTTTTGATGACTATTATACTGGGGACAGAACATCTAGAAGCTTGCAGACCATTACCTCCCGCACTAGCAAGTACGGTACCATTCTGCTGCAAAACATTTTCTGAACGGAAGTTATTGTATTGTGAGAGCACAGCTGGATCAGTGAAAGTAAGTGGTCAACATTTTCAGTTTGTAGTGCAGCGAAAAATTCTGCTGTGTGTGGGCTCTTCTGTAGTGACGTGACTGAATCCTCTAGTTGTTCTCTCCCCGGTGTAAAAATTATTACTAGTTATTGATTTAATAATAATAATGATAATAACAACAATAATAATAATAACAATAATAATAACAATAACAGCAATAATTACAATAATAATACTAATAATAATAATAATAATAACAATAACAATAACAGTAATAATAACAATAACAACAATAATAAAAATAATAATAATAGTAATAGTAATAATAATAATAGTAATAATAATAATAATAACAATAATAATGCGAACAATAGTAATAATAATAATAACAATAATAATAATAAAAAGGTAAAAAAAGGTATCCCCGTAACATGCCATGAAGGCACTTGGGGGGCATGAAGGTAGAGCCCCATGCTTTCCATGACCTCGGCACTAGAATGAGGTGGTGTGGTCAGCACCACGCTCTGACCGCCTTTTACCCCCGGGAAAGACCCGGTACTCAATTTTATAGAAGGCTGAGTGAACCTCGGGGCCGTTCTGAAAGTTTGGCAACGAGAAAAAATCCTGTCACCACCTGGGATCGAACCCCGGACCTAACAATAATAATAATAGTAGTAATAATAATAACAATAATAAAACAATAATAATAATAATAATAATAATAATAATAATAATAATAAGAATAAGAATAATAAGAATAAGAACAATAACAATAATTTATTTATTTATTTATTATTTATTTATTTAGAATATTAACGTGCAAAACAACAGCAGAAGGCCAATTACTGTTTAACACAATAATAATAATAATAATAATAATAATAATAATAATAATAATAATAATAATAATAATAGTAATAGTAGTAGTAATAATAATAGTAATAATAATTACAATGATAATAATAGTAATTGTAATAGTAATAATAATAATAGTAATAATAATAACAATAATAATAGTAATAATAATCATAATAATAATAGTAATAGTAGCAATAATAACGATAATGATAATAATAACAATAATAGTAATAATGATAATAATAATAATAATAATAATAATAATAATAACAGTAATGATAATAATAATAGTAATAATAATAACAATAATAGTAATAATAATCATAATAATAATAGTAATAATAATAACAATAATAATAGTAATAATAATCATAATAATAATAGTAATAATAACAGTAATGATAATAATAATAGTAATAATAATAACAATAATATTAATAATAATAAGAGTAATAATAATAATAATAATAATAATAATAATAATAATAATAATAATAATAATTCTGTCGTCATGTAATCTTTTATCGTCTAAGACTCTGTTTATTCAAAATCGTTCTACCGAAGTCCTACATGTGTAGCTGCAGCGATTTCTAAATGTATGTGATGTATCTCTATGAAGTTAAATTAATTATAAGAAAAAGATTAAAAAAGGCATGTAGAGCAGTTATGGGAACTTGTATGAATCACCTGACAGGAAAGGAATGTTATATCTCTGATTTGAGTATGTAGCCTATCTATGATTTACGGTTGTAGGTTTTGACCATTGTTGTTGTTGACTTGGGATTCCATATCTGCAATAAACCTAATTCCCAGCCATTCGTTCTTTGAGTTTCAATGTATTTAATAGAAGAGAAGGAAAATGTGTTCATAGAAATGAGATTTCATGCAGTAATTAGAGAACCTTTATCACACGGTGAGTGGATTGTTGTGCAACTTCTGGACACAATAACAAGCTCTTGAATTATGGTACCAGTCACGTGATTTATCTCTACTGATATCTGATTAATATTTATTTTAAAATGAAAGTCATTACGTTATCTTTCCGTTAGGCCTACATTGCAACTTTATTTATTCATAATCCTTTCTCTTATATGCTGTTCTAAAGCACCATTCCTATGATCCACTATCTGGCTGTTTGTTAACCGGTAGATAAGGCACTATATAACTCCTCAGAAGCAGGGCTGCATCACTACTCATTCTCGTTTTCAACCAAGTGGTTTTTGGTTCGAACTTCTTCACTTTTCTCTCCGTGTACAAAGTCTGTGTACGATTGTGTTGTGAATTGACCTCAACTCCGTCACTGTTGGTAGCACCGTTCTTCGTTTCGCTCATTGTTAACATAACTTCATTTTCAATTCATAAGGTAAGTTCTGGATGTGTAACAACAGCTTCTTCTTCTTCATAATGATATAGGCTAACAACAGTTTGGAACTGATAAAGAAGGACGGGCTGGAATTCCTGCTTCTCCCATTTCGTCGGTGGTACTGGCTACTGATCAGGAACTCTGCACTCCCATAATGCAGGATTTCCATGTCAGCATGAAGGCCATAGGTCTATATGATACCACACACTATGATACATTATTCATACTGTCAGTGTTGGCAAACCTGCACTGTGTTTCGTTGGCTATACCTAAGTAATGTTAATTTCGTATGTGCGGTTGTTATAGTTTTGTGTTGAGAAATACGTTATTGAAGCAGAAGAATAACGTGTCCAGCATTCAGTTGTCGGTAGTGCTTCCTGACTGCTTTGAGGTCGCTGAACTTAGGAAGGAAATAATTTGTAAAATTGTTTTGTGTAGGAAGATGTCTGAGAGCCGGAAGATGAAGCAACACGTCATAATCGCTGTGCAGTTGGATAGATAAATAGGGGTGGCCAATCTTTTTTGCTACCTGAGTCAGTAAAGTCTTAAACATTATTGAATTGCAACTATAACCAGCTTCTATATTGATAGAGGTTCTGAATTGAAAATTACGCAGTTTTCATGGTTTCGAGCAAAAATATTGAAACCATGTGCACTGAATTAGCTAGTGATTAGCCACAACAAACTGCTGTCGCTTTACTAGAAATTGGAATGAAATCTTGAATGCAGATTACAGAGTCACGAATTTGATTTTTGGACTTTCTTTTCACGTAAAAAATTCTCAATGTTATGTTCAACTCTCAATGATCGTAAAACAAGCCTATTAGCAAGGACCGCATCTGCAATGTAACTTAGACGAAAATTAAAGCCACACTCGATCTTGAAGCATATTTCAGCTCCGAAAATGGAAGCACCAAGTCACTAAGCAACTCTCAGTTTCTAAGCAGGACACTTCGGAAGCATAAAATATTTCTGCTCCGAGAATGTATTTTCCTTTTAGTTTCAGTTACCATGGAAACACTGAGCTGTGTATATTCATACATTTATTCCTCCAGATACTCTACACCCCCGCCATTCGAACAGTTAAACAATGACGTCACGGAAGGTAGATGCTAAGCGGCTCACTGTATCAGCTGTCTGTTGCGTGTTAATGCCGGCCTGCCTCGGAGTCGAACCCGGTGTGCAGAGAAGGAACCCCCTCCACCACCTCTGTGTACAGGGAAATGTGTCAGAGGCTGGGCTGTTGGAGGTCGATTAAGCCAACTTAGCCATTTGAAGTTTAAATCTGGCATATTTAGAGTGATGATTGGCCATGAATGTTGAAGAAATGTTGATAGTCTGAAATATGGCATATTTTGTGTAACTGTCTGGCAAGAATCTAGTTTTTTGTTAAATATTTGTCCCTATGTTATACGAAAATGGAGCTCATATGAAACCATTTAATAGAAAGTTTCATGTCATGAATGCTTTCAAAATTCAATACTCATTCACAGCACTGGAGACGCAACAATAATTCTCTCTCTGGCCGCTCCTTCAGTGTTTTCGGCTTATAGAGTAGTTACATTTGAACACAAACTCTATTCTGTTCCGGTGACCTTGTAATGAAGTGATTCACAAACATTTTCGTGACGCGGACCACTTTTGGATAACACAGATCTGCAGAACTGTATCGCCTCAGAGCGACTGCTTTACTCCCCTTTCTTATCCCACCCACCCACCTTTTCTACCAGTGCGGTCATGACGTTCTAGTTACGCTCGGCTGCATCAACATTCATTCTCGCGGCGGCAGGTATACAATATGCTATCGAGAAATTACAAATGAACGGATAATAAAGTCCTTTGGAACATACATTTAGAAAGTAAGAGGAAAATGAATGAGGGAAATAAATAAGTTAAAACACATGTAAAATAAATGTTAAAATGTATGTGTGCATATAATTTAAGAAGGTATACCCATGTATATATCGTCCTATTACTAGTAAAGCCGATTAAGTCCACTTTTTGTGTAAAATAAGTTAAGTACAGTCCCCGACTTGTCTTTCCGTGCTCTGTATTCTACTAAAATGAAATAAGTCCGAAATGTTGCTTGCAGGCAACAAACCAATTACTTTATTTGGAGAATTTATTATGATTTTTCGTGCATTAATAAAGTCTTAATTCCTGTTTTTACAAAACTTGTATTACTGGTCTAAACTTCTTTCTGAAGAGGTAAATGGGGATATTTACAATATTTTGAAGAGTATGTTCGTAGAATTTAGTTGCGTCATTCAGACAGAAGTAAATGATCTTAAATGTTATGTTTTATTTAACGACGCTCGCAACTGCAGAGGTTATATCAGCGTCGCCGGATGTGCCGGAATTTTGTCCCACAGGAGTTCTTTTACATGCCAGTAAATCTACTGACATGAGCCTGTCGCATTTAAGCACACTTAAATGCCATCGACCTGGCCCGGGATCGAACCCGCAACCTTGGGCATAGAAGGCCAGCGCTATACCAACTTGCCAACCAGGTCGACTTGATCTTAAACAATCTATTCAATTTATGTCAGATAAGTTCGACACTTTTTGCGCTGAAATGAGTAAAATAAAAGGAGAATTGAAGGAAATCAAGAAAGATAATAACTCATTGAAAGAAGAAAACGATGTACTTAGGTTCAGACTAAATGAAATTGAATAGTATTCTCGCAGGGAAAACGTAATGATATATGGAATTCCAGTAACCAAATCGGAATCACTGTATGAAGTTATTAATACTATCTCGAAAGTCACACGTGCAGAAAATTTTGGTCAAGATGTTAGTGTTGCTCATAGACTCCCATCTCAGAAAGGTAAAGTGCAGCCGATTGTTGTTCGTTTCTGCAAGAGATCGAGTCGTGATTCATGGCTTAAATGTTTTAAAGAGGAATCACGAAAACACAGTGACGGCTTTGGGATACCACTACAGAAACTCTTCCAACCTGGTATGGTCACCGCAGGGGATCACTTAACTCCTACAACAAGAAGTCTTTTCAATAAAACTAGGGAGGTTGCCAGAGAAAAAGGATACAAATTTATTTGGATAAAAGACTGTAAAATTCTCGTAAAGAAGGATGAAAATAGTTCAGTCAGTAAATTATATACACCGTGTTCCGCTTATAAGTATAATAAAAGAAATAGTTATAATTTCATAACAATGCATGCAAATGGGTTAAGATTGGTACCATTGTAAAGAGGAAATTGGGAAGTTTTAATCCATTGTTGTTACTTATTTTTAGAAGACTCACGCATGCGCAGATCATTAAATAAGAGAATTCGTATCGTATCTTTAGTCAGTCAGCATGTGGACGCCACAGCAGAAAGCCTTTTGTGTGCTGTCATTAGCAGAACATAGATCCATAATTCGTGTACAGCGCTTGTTTCGCCGTCAGTACAATCTTAGACCGAGGGAAGCTGTACCGACGTACGTCTCAATAATGAAATGGGATAGGCAGCTCAGAGAAACAGGAAGTTTGTTGTCTAATGCAGGTAAACATTCCAAGCGTAAAGTGTCTGACGAAAATGTCGAACGCATTCGCGAGGCATTTCAGAGAAGCCCGCGGAAATCCATTCGACAGGCTAGTGTGCAGTTGAACATCCCACCAACAACAGTGCATACAGTGCTCCATAAAAGATTGCGTTTGCGAGCGTACAAGCTGCAACTTCATCAGATGATTACGCCGAATGATAAACTGGAACGAAAACGCTTTGCAGAAACAATGTTGGATAAAGTGGACGATGACGACACATTTCTAACTCGAGTCTGTTTCTCAGATGAGGCAACCTTCCACGTCAGTGGAAAAGTAAACCGACACAATTGTCGCATCTGGGGGTCGGAAAATCCAAGTGTCGTAATTGAACACCAACGGGATTCCCCTAAATGGAATGTTTGGTGTGGGATCATGCGTGACAGAATCATTGGTCCCTATTTCTTTGCTGAAAAGACAGTCACTGCAAACACGTACCTGGATATGTTGCAACTGTATGCTGTGCCACAACTCCCAGATGGAGCAATTTTCCAGCAAGATGGGGCTCCACCACACTTTGCCAACATGGTTCGCAAATTCTTAGACGAACAATTCCCTGCAAGATGGATCGGAAGAGGATCACCGTACATCACATGGCCTGCCAGATCACCAGATCTAACACCACCTGATTTTTTCCTGTGGGGGTTTGTTAAGGACCAGGTCTACAGGACGCCAGTACGTGATTTGGCAGACTTACAAGAAAGAATTTATGCTGCTGTCAACAATGTTACACCACAGATGCTTCATAACACTTGGGTCGAGGTTGAATACCGGTTGGATATTTCCCGTGCCACCAATGGAAGCCATGTTGAGGTTTATGGAACATAAGGTAACAAAAATTCCCAGTTTTCATTCTTTGTAGCAGTTGGTTTCAACTATATACTTGTATTAATTCAGAAGTTATAGCTATTTCTTTTGTTATACTTATAAGCGGAACACGGTGTATATACATTACAATGATTTGGATAACTTGTGAATTTGAATCCCTTTTTTCTCTACATTTGAATTAGGCCTAGTTACGTGTAATATTATATATAACTATCATCATGGATCATAACAACAATAACGTTTTTAACTTCTTGAAAGTTATTATATTAACAACAGCCCTTCTAAAATATTTTATGATTTATATTCTTGTTGCAATTACATTAACAATGGTTCCTTTTTCAATTTAAAATTATTTCATTTAAATATCCGTAGCATTAATAAAAACTACTCCGAATTCTGTGTATTGTTACAACAGTTTTCTTTTACTTTTGATATTATTATACTCTAGGAAACATGGCTTAATAATGATTTAGGTTTTGACATTAATGGGTATAGAACATTTGTTAAACCTTGTAAATATAATAAATGTGATGGTTTAGTGGTGTACTTCAGAAACAATATTGATGTAGCATTAATTGATGCAGATATCGTAAACTGTAATAGTTTATATTTTAAATTTAAATTCAATAATATGTCCTTTGATTTAACAGCTATTTATAGATCCCCTAACTTAAGCAAAAATTAATTTTTATATGATTTAGAACGTCATTTACAACGGTATAAAGATTCTAAAACACACATTCTCATTGGTGACATTAATATTCAAATCTTAGAAAAATGTCTAGACAATTTTGGCCACAAATATATGGATATTCTACAGGAATTTGGTATTAGTAAATTTTTAAATGCAGTCACTAGACAGTTATCGTTATCGTGTCTCGATCATACTTTTTTTAAAAGTTGTACAAATTTTCTCAATTTTGATTCTGGAGTCTATTGTAGTGCATTGACAGATCATTATTGTACGTTTTCTCTCATTAACTTCATTAACAACACTACTTTTGTGCAATATGATTTACCTACATGTGTAAAAAAATAGATTATGAAAATGTGTTATCTGGCATAAAAAATGAAACTTGGGATAATGTTATTAAGTGCGAGAATCCTGATATTAGTCTTGATAATTTTTATGAAATTTTGAATACGGTTGTTAGTAAAAATACTACGAATAAATTTATTAAACAATCTAGTAAATATAAAAAAAATAAAGCCTTGGATCACAGTTGGTATCGTGAGGTCTATACGAACTGGATATAAACTAGCTAAGAAAGTACATAAAGAACCATTCAATACTGAACTTAAATATAAATACAAAAAATATTCTAACAAATGTTATAAAATACAGGAAAATTAGCTATTATTCCGAAAAACTAGAAAACAATCGAAGTGACCCTAAACATTTTTGGCAGACAATTAGAGAGGCAACTAACTTAGAACCGAAAGTGAAAGACGTTATTACGGAATTGTATAATAAAGATGGTGTATTAATTACGGGCAAATTTGAAATAGCTCAGGAGTTTAATAATTATTTTTCAAATATGGGCATTGAAATTGCTTCTAGTATAAGAACTAGGAAGAGTGGTAATTTTTGTAATGATATGAAACTACTACAGTCTTCTATGTTTTTGTTCCCTGTAACAGAAAATGAAATAATTAAATATATTTCCTCATTAAAAAATAACACAAGCCCTGGTGAAGATGCTATACCCTTCGAAATATTTAAACTGTTCTGTATTTTCTTGGCTAAACCGCTTGTTCATGTATTTAATTTGTGCTTCTTACATGCTAAATTTCCAGATAAATTGAAAAATGCTATAATTGTCCCTATTTTCAAATCAGGAGATAAAAAATGCATGAACAATTACCGACCAATATCTTTACTCTCATGTATATCTAAACTCTTAGAAAAATGCATAAAAAGTCGTCTATTAAATTATTCAGACAAACACAACGTACTTTCTTCAAATCAATTCGGTTTTAGAAATAAACTTGGCACAGATGATGCTATTTCATGTGTTACAAACAAAATCATATGTGAGTTAGACCGAGGGAATAAATGCTTGGGTATATTTTTGGATATTCGAAAAGCATTTGATACCGTTAACCATGATACTTTATTAGAGAAATTAAACTTGTTAGGCATTAATGGTCATGTTCTAAGTTTATTTAAGTCATATTTCAATAACAGAAATCAAGTAACTAAAATTGATAATGAATTTAGTTTTACTCAAAACATAAAAGTAGGGGTCCCGCAGGGCACAGTTCTTGGTCCAATTTTATTCTTGATTTATATAAATGATTTGTTATTAACTGATTTACGCAAATATAATGGGGTTATATATTCATATGCGGATGATACCGTAATTCGTTTTGGTGAAAAATCTTGGGAAGTTATATTAATGCGAATAATGGATTACAGGTAATTAAAGAGTGGTTTGATTCAAACGCTCTTTCCTTAAACACATCCAAAACAACTGTTGTTCCATTTTCACTAAGGTCCAGTGGTCTTCAATCTCCTCAATCTTCCTTTAGGCTCAAAATTCATCATTCAGATTGTTCTTCTCAAAATTGTGAATGTCCCATATTAACCGAATCCTCAGAAGTTAAGTATTTAGGCATTACAATCGACCAACACTTACGATGGAACAAATATATTACATATTTATACAATAGATTACGTAAAACAATTTATATCTTTGTTATACTTCGGTCATATTTACCAGTTAATATTTTACATCTCATTTATTTAGCTTTATTTCAATCCATTCTCCAGTATGGAATTTTAGGATGGGGAAATGCTTGTAGGGGAGAGTCGGGTAGTATCGGACATCGGGTAATATCGGACAGTGAGTTTCTTTCATCTACCACACGATGATAGTACCTGATTGGCATGGTTAAGTTTCTGTGATGTCGCATAGAAAAACGTAACCATGTCATTCAGGTACTACCATATGGTGGTAGATCAAAGAAACGCACTGTCCGATATTACCCGATGTCCGATACTACCCGACTCTCCCCTAATTCTAATCTCATTCCACTAATACTTATTCAGAAAAGAATCATTAAAATATGCCTTAATAAACCAGTTGATTACTCATCCGAGCTTTTGTTCACTGATTTTAATGTTTTGAAAATTAAACAGATTTATTATATTGCCTTATTAATCTTCATACATAAAAACCGTAATAAATATAAATTGTATCATCATAAATATGGAACTAAAAGATCCGATTTTATACGACTAGAGGAACCAAAGTGTTTCACAAGCACAGCTCTGAGCCATGGTTCCTACTTTGGTCCAAGGTTATACATTAAAATAATTGATAAATACCCAAATTTGGAAAATGTTAGTATCAGGAATTTAAAAAATAGCGTTAGGAATTTAATTTTTAAAGAATATATATTGATTTAATATGTATATGTATTTGTATCACTTAAATTGTTAAAATTGAAATTGTATTTTTAAATTTAATTTATTCCTGTAGTTCTTTTTCTTTTCTTGACCCAGTTTGTGTCAAAAAATTATCTTTGTGTTTAGATATCTCCCTGAGCACGAGTTTTTTACTCCGTCAGGGAAGAACTAAGATTGTATTTTTGTCAATGTTATTTTATTAACAATAAAGAACAATAAACAACAATAAACTAGTAATAGGACGATAAATAAATTTTACATTGATAAGTGAGTGATAGCTATATGACCGGATGTCAATGCTGTCTTTCAACATTGTAACGCACTCCAGCCAAATAAATAAATACATAAATACATAAATAAATAAATACATAAATAAATAAATAAATAAATAAATAAATAAATTGGAATACAAATAAATAAATAATAAATAAATAAATGAGTAAATAAGTAAATAAATAAATAAGTAAATAAATAGGCCTAAATAAGTAAGTAAATAAGTAAGTAATAAGTAAACAAACAAACGAATAATAGCAAGGCTATCAGAGATAGCCTTGATAATAGGTTACGCGTACTGCAGTTTAAAGAGAACTGGAACATGGTAAAATCTAAATCCGTGAAGAAATACTACTTCCAAAGGAAATGGGAATAGGATTATTTTGTTGTTGAAGAAGAAAGAATTGCTTCTTTACTGTGTCCCACCCAATTTATTTCTACTCGTCATTTCAATATTAAACCACATTTCAACAAAGTCCATATTAAGAATTATGGAATGCACAAACTTTCGGGTAAGTTCATTATTACGAACTGTATATTGATGATTTATTTATATATTGTAAAATTAAGGACGTCACTCGTTGTGTTCATTTTGAATTGAAATTAATAGTGACTTTCAAGGTTCATTACTTAAATGCTATAAATTTATGTTTCCGTAGGTGATAATAGAAGGAAAGTTTTCGAAAATCTAAAGCAGGTTAGGTGCAAAGAAATCTTAAAGAAACTACCGACAGGAAATCTAGCATAATTGTAAACCTTGAAACGAGATAACGCATTATAAAAACAATGAATTTATTACAATCCTTTTTGAAAATTACATGCCTACACTGATGGATCTTTGAACGGGCAGAGAATGTAAACAACTCTACGCGGAAGTCGATCATCCCCAATAGAAGTGGAGTGAGGCTGACGTCATATCTCCTCTACTTACGGGTTCTGCAGGCCTGAGTAACACAAATTTTTGCGACCAGTCATTACCGTACATATAGTCAATCCAGATGTGCAAATCCCTTTAAAATCGAAAACAACCATAAGTTTACTCAAAAGCAATGCACATCACCCAACTTCCAATGTACCGGTACCTGCGAGATAAGAATTTGGAATATGCAAACGTATTCTCCAATTCTCTTTGGCTTCTCAGGCTGGTCGTCCTTGCTGATATATTTTTGAACACTTAAACACTTTGAATAGTAGCTTGCAAGATCAAGATGTTAAAATGATAACAGATAGAGAGGAAATCGACGGATTAATAAGGAAACTTGATTTCTGGTCGACATCACTTGGCAAAAAAAAAGTTTGATTCAATCCAGTACATTAAAGAACTCGTGGTAAGTTTATTTACTTGCTTCCGAATGATATCACTAAGCTGCGATTTATGCCTATATGCCCATTTTAATCTTTAACCTGAAGAGGGAGATTTTAGGTTACATATCCATTTTAAGACATTGTGAGTATTATATGCGAATTCTATAGTGCCTATAATTGCCTATTTCACTAGTAAATGGCTATTTGCCTATAAATGCCTAAAAGTTGCCTAAATATCCGTATTATATATTATACTTGAATTTACTGACCATTCTATCGATATTTTTTGAATCTGTATTTTGTTTCTTTCTTATGTAGCAGAGGGAAGTGATATAGAACTATCGATAATTCTGTGTGTTACGTTTTACTGCCACCAGAGCGCGAAGACATCGAATAATTTAAAATCAACCAATAAAAAAAATGTATTTCGAAAACCGCATGAATCATTGTGGTAGTTGACTAGGGTAGTTGTTTTAAACTGAGTATCCGTTTTGTGAGTTTGTGAATTGAGTATGGAGTTGAGTTTTCTGCTGTAATACGTGGAGATATGCCAAAGCAAAAGTCATCAGAAGCACTGATTGGAAAATACATTGACATTACTGCGTTCCCACTGGTTTGGTCATCAGCTGAGATTGGATCCCTGAAGTACTGCCCCATCACTTCATGTGAAGTGGAAGGGGTTCCTCCCAATTTAAGAACATTCTTACAGACAATAGACATCAGTTCTCATTACAACATTTGGACGAATATTTAATTATTCACTGCCATAATGACATTCCTATAAAAACTAGTGAATATAATGCTACGCTATGGTCGTCTTAGCCATTGAGAATTAGAAATTTGTTAGTGCCTTTTTAAATGTATTTTAGAACTCTGAATGCCTATTTTGCCTGCCTATTTCAACTGTTTTCAGTGCCTAAAACTCCGCAGCTTGGATGTGACAAATACTGAGTTAGTTTTTGCGGATATGCAATAAATTTTACACAATTTTAAACAGTGCCTTATTGAGTATTTTACTAAGAAACCCACAACAATTTTAACAGTCAGAGATGGATACTTGGTCCGTTTTTAGACAGTTGTGTTCAACTAGTTCTATTTCTAAAAAAATACTTACTGAAATATAGACTATACTTACTGATGTAATTTTGAATTGCATATTTTTTATTCATACAGCATAGACTAATTTTAGATCAAAGGAATGCAAGAATACCTCATGTTTGCTAAAGAAGTTCTTAATTTTTATAGAATTTGTAAGTTCGTACTTACACAAGTAAGTTCCTAGTCTGTGATTGCCATCAAAACAAAAGTGAGAAATTGAAAATGGTAACAGTTTATGAATACAGAGTTCAGATTTGAGAAGATATTTTCTCAAGAGCAGATACATTTGTAACATTAATTATTTTTTGACTTCATAACTACTGGAACATTTTTATTTTTATTTTTATTTTTATGTTTAGCGTTTTCTATGTTTATGTTTCTAAATGTATGTTAGCAAGACGTTTCTTGTTTTATTTTGTAAACCATCTCGCGACCCCTCAGCTGTTTACAAGACCAACAATGTGTCGCGACCCCCTCTTTGGGAACCACTGCGTGTAGTATTTAGTGTAACCGTATGCAAGTACTCCTAAGCCTGCAAACAATTCTTTTTTCAGTCTGCATAGCGAGATAAGAAATTAAATGATTTGCGGTGTTCTGTTGACAAATACAAGTTAGTTGAAGCTAAGGAACAGGCGTATTTTAAGTATTGTTCTACTCAATCTTGAGGGCTAACTCATATTTGTGGCCTATAATAATTAAGTAGTTGTTTGAAGACAGGTTGTAACCTCATATGTGACACCATAAGGCATCATTCATATGTCAACTAAGCCAGGAGATCTCCATTGCATACATCGTACATATTACACCAATCAAACTTCTGATGCACACAAATAATTGTCCTTCCTCTGACACATATCGTCAAGTGAGATGTACTGCCTGGAAATAGGCCTACATATGAGCCAGAACCTCAGTCAGAGCAATTGTTTTGCTGAACAGAAATGCTTCAGTCCTGCATTCCC
This sequence comes from Periplaneta americana, assembly GCF_040183065.1. Taxonomy (NCBI): domain Eukaryota; kingdom Metazoa; phylum Arthropoda; class Insecta; order Blattodea; family Blattidae; genus Periplaneta; species Periplaneta americana. The sequence continues at coordinate 13,840,326 of NC_091118.1, read as the reverse complement.
CTTACGGCTGGCCTGGTTGCTACGTGAAACCGTTTTCATGTGTCTGACAGTCAGCCCCGCGTCCTGATCTAGTACCAACGTCATTCAGAGCGGAAGTGTTCAGGGCGCCTAGACTTAGATAACCCATCTTACGCATGTGAAGGTAGGATGTATCCTTGCAAGGCGGAGTTACGTTAGCTCATGCCTATGTATATTTAGTCAGCAGTTCGAAGAGAAGTTTGAAGCTGATGAGTGACAGCAACAAAGCATCAATCATGAGGCAACTAAGCCAGGAGATAGTAGGGTATGGTGACCGGGATGATTATGCGGTGCCAGGTGAATTTAAATCTAAACTTAACCAAAGTCCCAGACCATGAAGGAAAACGGGAACAATTCCCTTGAAGGATTGGCGTTCATAAGTGGAAAGTTGTTTAGGTTTGTAAATATTGACTAGAAAAATACGATTTTTTTTTACAAATATTCAAACTCTTTCTTTAAATAAAGATTAAAAATTTAGGGCTTAAGAAAATTGAATAAAAGTGAATCTACAACATGAAAATGTTAACTGAATTTTGTGGTAAACATTTCACGCAGATGTGCATATTGTGTTGAGGAAAAGGGCATATAAACTGATTAGATAAAAAAAAAGTTTGAAGAACTCGCGTTTAAACTAAACATTTTATTAACAAAAAAATACACATGTAGCCTATTAAAAAACTGCTGTAAAACAGTAGTTGACTATACGTGAAGTGCAGAACTCGTTGAGGAGACTCTATCGGTCGTGGGAAGCTGGATTATCAAGATTCTTGCTGAGGCAACACACTGCCACGAATGTCAATGGATCTACACCAGGGAAGCTGCTTACGGGAAGGATCAGATCAAACCAAATGGATTCCATAATAATAATAATAATAATAATAATAATAATAATAATAATAATAATAATAATAATAATAATAATAATAATAATAATAATAATAATAATAATAATAATAATAATAATGTTGGCAAGCTGTCAGTGGAGTGTCAAGCTGCTTCACAAAGGGTTGAATAATTATGAATAGTAGGAAGATTATGCACATTACGCTTAACATACAGAATGCAGTCGAGAATAAACATTGACGGTAACGTAAGTGTTGTGCTCTAACCTGGATTCCAACCCACGACCGGGGCTTCCACATAGTATTGATTTACAATTATCAATATCAAGTGTAGAAAACTCCATGTTTGTGTTGTTTTCCGTGGTTACCATGGAGCTATTGATCAGATATTAATGACTGTGTGGAAAAGTGGCACATGGGCAGTATTATATTTCTCTGTTGTGAGGTAAACATTCTGAGAAATGAGGGCGACAAGCGAGCCATATACCAACACTACGATGGATTTCCTCCACATTCATGCTAATGACATCAGAGTTGAGTTCAACTGCCTCTAATAAACCTCAGCACAGGTTGATAACCCGAAAAGATTCCCTAGAAAGGAGTCGTTGATGTTTCTAGTAGCCAGAGACATTGCCAGTCCTGGTGTTTGTGTTACGACCAGCTTAACAAAATGTGTATCAGCTCTGCCAGAGGTGACATCTGCATGTCATTCCGTCTGTACCGGTATCTATGTTGTTTGCTTTGATCACAATTTGCTGGACAGCAACTTCTTGTTTCCATGGTTAGCTACCCAAGCTGCTCATTTCCAGAACAGATGAAGGCGAACTGATTGGTGGCATCTGACCCCCTCTTAGCTAACAATTGTGTTTTGCTGTGGTTTTTTTAAGCATTATGGTCACTATACTTCAGAATTTAATTTGTAAACCTGTGGACCGTGTACCCACTGATGCATAGTTGTAAGTCGCAGTCTACATCAAAATCCGTTAGCACTTATTTTCCTCTTTCCTTCACATTTATTTGTATTTGTCTTCCTCCGTGACATGTTTCACTGTTCAACCAGCCAGGGATTCAGTCGCGTCACAGACTTAATGGCTTCTTTATTGATCATGCTCCAAAGCCTGCTAGAGCAATCACGTGACCTTGCGTTGTGGGCTGTGGTTGGGAATCCCGTAGCTGTTTGCTGCATTGCGAGCTTGGCTGTTGAAGTATTTGCCAGCTTCTTTGCTATCCAGTGTTTGTAACGCATCTTATTGTGTTTCATAGTAAGTGGGGTTGATATTGGTAAGTTACGTATCCTGCAGCAATTCTATGCATTCCATTATTGAAACAATAGTTGCAAGGCAAACTTTACTATCCTTCTTACTTACATTTTGTATAGTTACCGCATCTCTTTACCACAGTGACGTGTTACAAACCAGGTCTGTAGAGTGCTCAGTCAAACGCCACAAATCTGCCTCTCATTTCCTCTGATTCACGATTAGGTCTAGACGTAGCCTAATCATTCAAAATTTAGTAGTTTCCTCATTTCAGATAATATTTAAATAATTTTGAGTTCATTAAAGATAGCACACTTACTATATTTTTTTCTCTGAGATTCATATTCTGTCAATAAACGATCAACCAATGCTATCATTAATTTGTTGGTAGACATTTTCACGCTTTCAGTAACATAGAAGAGGAAACAGTCTGGATTTAGGGGAGAGTCGGGTAGTATCGGACAGTGAGTTTCTTTCATCTACCACACGATGATTGTACCGGATTGACATGGTTACGTTTCTGTGATGTCGCATAGAGAAACGTAACCATGTCATTCAGTTACTACCATATGGTGGTAGATGAAAGAAACGCACTGTCCGATACTATCCAACTCTCCCCTATACACAAAATATACTGTATCTGTCAAATGTAATTAGTAAAATATCTCAGTTCTCTTGTAAATTGTTCAGTTTAATTATAGCGTACGAGTAAATTACTTGTGTACAAGTTCCCATAAAAGCTGTTTGTGCGATGCAGTGAATTCTGGTTCCAGTTTCCTGATTCGTCAGTCTCGTTGCCTTGGCAGCTTCAGCATTCCCCTGCGCACTTCCTTTCCAGTCTTGTAACTCTCCACGTTTCCTTGCAGAGTAAGTATAAATATCAGTGCTGAAGTCGTATTTCAAGCTACTGTGAGGATTTTCTTTAACATACAGATATAATTCTAAACCTAATACATGGACTAAGTGTGATCAAACAAAATTAGACGTAGTCTGTAGATTTCATTGTCATAATAGTTAAAGTTCCACTATATTAATTATTTTGTAGTAATTTTTCTAATTTGCGGATATATAATAGTGTTTGCATTTCAATAATGGATTCTAGTTTTCTTGTATCGTAATTCTTTCTCTAAAAGACAATCGACTGGATTTTGCTGATTTTGTCGTACTTATAGGCTTGTTCTTCTTTGATTAAAGCATTTAATGTTTTAGGCATAATATAGAACAAATTGAAATGGTCGACTAAACGATATGTAGACATTCCAATTAGTTATTAACAAACTATTGTTGAAGTTTATTTATGCTCCTCCTAGTGGTAGTTTTTATAAACTAAATTTTCTTTTAAGAACTATTCTGCATAAAATATCTGTGTGTTAAAATCTATTAAATGTATTGAAGTCGGCATGATTTTTATTCATACAAGAACTTGTCAAGGAATCCGACTTCCTTCGAGTCATTGTAAACTGCAGCTGATTTCATCAGTGCTTACAACAACTTTCCTTTCAATTAACCCAGGACTGGGTCAGCACACATGTCTGATTGTCAGCCTTGCTCTAAAAAATTAAAAGTATGTACAGTACTATTAGTTTTTCTCATTTTTGGAGAATTTCGCATTTGCTGGTTACAACCTTGTTTTGGGCGGGTATTCAATATTTGTAAAGTAAGGATGCAATGGAATTCTATTAATATTATTTCTATAGCAACGTCAGGCCATGCTGATTATAACACTGCTGAGATTCCAACTTGTTTAAATGAGAAACTGTTGTTTCCCGCGGTCATGATCTTGTAAATTTGTTGCATCTCTCTATATGTCAAGTTTGTACTGAATTGCAAACAAAAGATAATCAGTAATAAATGTTACAGTAACCTAGAAGCGATTTATCTAAAAGTGGAAACGTGTCTAATCTGTCCCCACTTGTACGATATTCTGAGGATAACCCTTGACATTATTCAGTCAGTGAAGCTGTATTATTATTCTAGTCCAATATTTTGAGAAGGAATTTTTATGGACTCGGTAACATATTTGAGCAAAGCGAAGTAATCGATGGACAGAAATGACCTTGAAAGCTGCATTGCCAGTCATTCACTGCAGTTTCTGTGAGATCATTGCAGTACGTGTTAACGGAAGAAGGTCAGCAGTGACTTGTGAATAGTATTTGCAGGTTTCACTGTTTTCTTGCTTTGTGGTGTGCAGGATGGCAAAACCCAACCCTCTTCCTGACCTCAAGCAGCGAGTGAAGACCCTCGAGGGACAGGTTAGACTGCTGCTTCCTCTCATAGAGGAGGTGAGGGTCCTCAAGGAGAGGTTGGACTCGCGGTTCCTGCATGGCCTAGAGGCAAGGAAGGAAGAGGAAAAAGTAGGGAGCAGCAACAACATTGAGGAGCTGAAGGAGGAATTGAAGCTGAGGGAGAAGGAATTAAAAGAAACACAGGCTGAACTGGAAAAGCTGAAAGAAGAATCGGAAAGGGTAAGAGATCCGCTGTTGCCATATTTACAGTTACTGCTGAACACGTTAGATTGAATCACAGTTAAGGCTTTATTCCATAGCTCATTGCTCATAGTAGGCATTCACAAACTGGGTGACGAGGGAAATTGAAAAAGAATTAAGACCAATTTGTAGCCATGTACAAAATGGGAAGATAGAATTAGAAATATCGTGTTGTACTAAGGTGTGTTTTTTTTTTTTTTTTTTTTACGATTTTATTTATTTTATTTGAATATACAATTTTTTTTTTTTTTTTTTTTTTTTTTTTCACCCTTTTTTTTATTTTTATTAAAACAGATACAGAACAAAGACTTCATAAAATTATTTTAGAGGTAACTTAACCCCAGATATAGATGTCATTCTGCAAAACCGTTCTACAAAAGGCATTATGGTAACAAGCATTCTGAAAATTAAATTTTTGCTCTTATATACCCTGTAAAAAATTCTCAACACACCATTGAAAAGTGAATCCCGAGACAACAGTAAATCAATGTTCTCTCTTCAAACTCAATTTTACATATCTAATCGTCTTAGAAGATCAGAAATTTGACACTAAACATAATATCAATAATATCTTATCTTTCTTACAACATTATCTCAAACATTATGTAAACTGAAACAGTTTCACATTATGTGAAACTTAATTCCTACAGGTTCATAATTACTCTTTTACATTCTTAAACTGTGTTGCAAGAGCATACTACATTGCTATCCTAGATGCCCAACGAAATCTGATAGTATAATTATTTTGAAACTTATCGTCAATAACCTCAGTTAACTTCATGGCTTGAACTTTTCACTCTAATTCATCTTCATAGTCAAAATATACCATATAGTTTCAATAGTTAACAGAATTAAAGTTCTATGCTATTAACTGTAAAATTAAAATTACATAAAATCATACAGTAATTCCTGGCTTATCATTATAGCTACATTACGAGAACCTGTGATGTTGAATGAATAAGTTATAAACTTACATTATTTTTTTAAACTGAGAATAACTGAAATTAAGTTAATCTATTACCTCAAAATTCTCCTTATTTCACTAATAACAACATATTTACATACATTTAAATATTGAATATAAGTTGAGGTAAAATGTACACTAAATATTGTTCAGTGTTGGTTTAATATTACCAATGAGCGAGCATGCAATGGTTAGAGAACAAAACAACAAGGGGAACACGTTTGTAATTCCTGAATTAAACTAAATTGAGTGAGCTATTCAGTTGTAATAGTTTGAGTTCTTTTAAAATTTGGGATGATTTGTCGTCCTTCATTTCCAACTTGGCTGCCTCTTCTTTCAACATATGTAGGAATTCTTCCATTTTGTGCAAGGACTTTGTCAACTGGTAGTGCAGGAATCCTGAAGCAAGCCATACCGTTACAAATTTGTTTTGTTTTGTTGGTGGGTCTAATACCAATAATGTTTGGAACCAATCATGTAGTTGCGAATCTGGCCATACTTTTACTAGTAAAGCTTTTGCTCCTTCCCATATGGTTTTCGCAGCACCACAATTTGTGACACGATGTTTCAGTGTGTCTAACCACCCACACTTTTTGCATGCCGGGGAGTCTGTTAAATTATGGCGATGTCTCTTTTCTTCAGTCGGTATAATCTGGTTGAGATAGCAATATACTGTTGTCTTCCATGCAGTCGGGATGTTTGCCATATGCAAATTGCGCCATACATTTCCCCATTTTTGGTTTGGCAACTTTTCCACGATACGTGGCGTTTGCACGGCTTTCTTCATGAAGTAGGTGTAGATAGTCTTGGTGATTTGATTCTTTTCATTCGTGACTGTTGTTGGTGGATATGACTCTATTATTTCCCAAATCATTTTCAGCGAGTGCGGTAAGGTGGTAGTTTTACTGCATAGTAGTGGAATGTGGTCTTGCCAGAATTTGTTGTCCATGGGATCGCTTTCATCGTGTTTCGCGCGAAGAATATTCCGTGTCAAAAGGGCCTGACTTTTCTCTTTTATTGCTGTCAGCTGTAAACCTCCTTTCGTTATTGGTAGATGCAACTGCGTTTTCGGAAGCTTGTAAAAATATCCTTTCCAGACATAGAAGCTGATTGCTCTGTCTAGCACTGTGAAGTATTTGGAAGAAAGAGGCAAAATCTGTGCTAGATACCACAGTTTGGACAGGCAAAATACGTTTATGTGCCATATCCTCTCAAGGAGATTGAGGTTTCTATGTATATGCTGAAACATTGTTGCTCGAGTTCTTGCAGACGTAATGGACCAATTGATGTCAACCATTTCTTTGAAGGATGCACATACTGTCAATCCTAAAATCTTTGCTTTTCTTTTTATAGGGATATGATTAACAGTGTGTGTAGCAGCCCAGTTTCCTAATGGTACTAATGATGACTTTTGTACATTTATTTGTGCACAGGATGCCATACTATATGTGTGTAGAATCTGTGGTAATTTTGTACACTCGTCTTCATCTCGGAGTAGGATTACAACATCGTCTGCATAAGCCCGGATCGTGAACATGTTGCACGTGGCTCGTCCAGCTTGTAAGGTGTTATGTGACATTCTAATAAGTGGTTCTATACCAATAGCGAATAGGCACATTGATAGAGGGCATCCTTGTCGTACCGATGATGCAATTGGGATACGTTTCGTAAAGAAACCGTTCACTTGAATTTTGGAGTATGCACTACCATACAAGCTACTTATAGCATTAACAAATTTTTCTGGTATACAGAAGTGTTTCATAACTCGTTGTAGATAGAGATGGTTCATTCTATCAAAGGCCTTATTAAAATCTATTGATAACAGTGCTGCTTTTTCATCCGGGAATTCTTCATAATATAAAATTGAATCACGAATGGTGGCAAGGTTGTGAATTATTGATTTGTCTGGTACACTGCAAGTTTGGCCTATTTCAATAATATCCCGAAAAGTTGTTTTGACTCTGCACGCTAGTATCTTCATAAATAACTTATAATCTGTGTTCAAGAGTGTAATTGGACGATATTCCGACACTGTACGTGGATTTGTAACCTTCGGGAGAAGTATTACAATCCCATCACTGAACCCCTCAACTACAATCCCTCTATCAAAAATGTAATTGAACAAGTCCACTAATGTGTCTTTAATTAAATTCCATTGCATTTTGTACAATTGATATGTAAGTCCATCAGGTCCAGGGGCAGAATTCTTGGGTGCAGTTTCTATTGCCCTAAGAATTTCTTCTTCTGTAATTGGTAGCTGAAGATCGTGTTGCTGCTGCAGATTCAAGTGTCTATTCACGTGCTTAAGTAAAGTGTCTGTTTCCGTTGCAGATGTGGGAGATGCAGAATAAAGGGCTCTGAAGAAGGTTTCAATTTCTTTAATACAATCTGAGTTAGATGTTAATTGTGTTCCTTCCGTTGTTTGGAGGTGGGATATATGTTTAGTCCTAGCGTTGCGTTTTTCCTTTACAAGATGGTATAGGGCACATCTTTCATCTTCGCTTACTGTTGGCGTTCTCGCACGTATCTTTACACCGTCCATGAATTTTTGTTGAAGAGCACAAATAGTCGATTTTATGTTCAGAATTTCTTGCCACTTATTACCACCCGCCTGTTGTACCGCATACAATTCATTTAACAACTGATAATAAAAATTCAGTGTGTCTCTATTTGCTTCGGCTCGAATGATACCTGCTTGTTGAAAATAAGTTTTTATTCCAGGTTTTATAATGTTTACCCACTTTTGCATGATGTTGAGTTTGGATTTGTTGGCTTTGCTTTTTAATTTTTCAAAATGTTGAGAAAATTGTTCACTAATTTCAGGAATGTGTAGTAAAGTGTTGTTCAGTTTCCAAGAGCCCTTACCATATATGGGAAGAGTAATATCAGTCTGAAGTGAGAGGAGGACACAGTCATGGTCAGAAAATGGCGTTGGAAAAACTTGTATACGGTAAATACATTTACTGTGTGTTCGAGTGATATAGAAACGATCTAATCGCGATGCTCCATTTTGTCGGCGAAAAGTATATTCGACTCTATTACCATGGAGAAGCTCCCACGTATCTACTAAATGTAAGTCTTGTGTTAGGTTTGCTAAAACCGGAGATGGATTATACTGCCCCGTTTGATCTTTCGCGTGAAGCACGCAGTTCCAGTCCCCACCTATCAATAGACAGTCATATCTGTGACGAAGGAAGAAAGGGAGTTCCTTACTTAGAAAACTTTCTCTCTGTTGGCGATGATTAGTTCCAGAAGGGAGATATACATTGAGCACCTGAATGTTATTAATCTTCATGGCTATCACTCGTCCGCTTGGATGTTTTTCGATGGCATCAACCGTAAGTCCACAACGATAAATAACGATTTTCATCACCAGTGTTAACAACGTAATCGTACTGCGGTCCTATGAAATCAAAGTTTTCGGTATTCACTTCCTGCAACAATAGAATATCTATGCTATTTTGTCTTATGAATGCATTGAGTAACGACTGTTTATTTTTACTTTGTAAACAATTTATGTTTAATGTTGCATAATTTCGTAGTAGCACCATATATTGAATTAAATAAAGTAGTACAAGTACTGACTTGCCGTACGATATGGATATCCCCGTCTGCATATTCTACGTCCCAAAATTATTTATGGCTAACCGTCGTTAAGGGATTCTCCAGCCCTAACGTTTTTATCCTCCTTCGGAAGAGATTTTCCATCAGGACCGTCCTTCTTACTGCCGTCTTTGGTGCGACCGTAGATTGCGTAGGGGTGAGGTCGTGGACTGTTCTTGACCTTATTGCTAGGATACGTGGTTGATGTGTTCTTTTCGCTGGAGCTGCTGCCAGACGCCGCCCCATCTTCGCGACTTCTCAGACGTGGGTCCCGTGTAAACTCATTTTGCGCCATAGGTTTAAGTTTCTTAGATGGTGTTTCGGTAGTTTCGGTAGGTTGCCCTATTTTGTTTTCTTCGAGATCGAGTGTGGATTCCCCAAGATGCAGAGGTGTTTTTATTCCAGATGAAATATTCGTTATTTCCACGTCATCGGCGATAACTGCAAGTTGTTCCATATCCTGTGCACGATCAGCTGCATCATTTGCTGTATACTCTGTGGTGTCCATGATATTTTGTTCATCTTCGGTAGTCACTGTTTTTGTAGCCTCAGTCTCTGATGCGGTGTCGGTTTCCTCTTCTACAGGTGCGTCACGTTGCGTGGGCCGTTCCGTCGTTTGCTCCTCACGTTGCTGAACGACTGTTCCCGAAACAATGTCACTTAATAACAGTTGTCTTGGTTTAACATTAACATTAAAGGTAGTTTTCCTCTGAGGGCAGTCTTCTTTTTTATGATTGGGCTCATGGCACACATAGCACAAAATTGGTTGTCCCACATACGTGATGTGTGCGTTATATCCAGCAATGGCTATCGATCCTGGAATATGCTTCTTGATTTCCAGTTTTACCGCACGAACGCCATTGTTAACTGGGAAAGGATAAGCTGTGCTCCACTGTTCTTGTCGCACTGAATGAACTACACCATACGTGTTTAACACTGTTTGAATTAATGAACTCGGCACCTCCGGGGGTAAATTAAACACTCGGACAGTTACGGATGGAACATCTGCCTTGCTTACTTTCACTTGCGTTTGTTCACCATTATTATATTTGAAATCCGTTGTACCTTCATGTTTGTGTATCAGTTTTTCGTATATCGTGGGCGATATCACTTTTATATATAATGATTTTTCTTGTGTATTTAATTGCAACATTTCTACCTGTTCTGTGTTTAATTTGAGAGTTTGTTGTATCCAAAGATGTACATCCATTGCCATAGGACGAGTAGCACTACTGTCAAATTGTACTTTAATTGTATTTAGACGTCGAATTGTAGACATGTTTGGTTTTCCTGTTGTCACTTTTCTTTACTACGAAGAAGAAGAAAAAAAAACTAAAAAACACGCGAAAGTATTCGTAGAATGTAAACACTGCACGAAAATACTCCGGTGTAATGCAACACTAGTCTACAGTATACACACACTCCGCGTACACGAACTCACTAGATAACCGCTCCCGTAACCTCGACCTTACTCTGCCGTGGTTGAAGCGAGACCATATTCAAATGGGCACTTAATTTAATGATAAATATGGGTACTCCTTTACATATCACAATGTAGTGACTGGCAATATCTGGCTATATTTTTTAATGAAGCTGCTTATTTATTTCACTAGCGTCTTATTTTGAATTCCCATTGACTAAAATACACTCCATGACAAGTTGAACGCGTCCAACATTAATGCTCAGTCAAAGCGATAAGCCGGTTGATTTTGCTAGCAGCTTCCAAAGAAATGGGATGTCAGGACTTCAGGGAATGAATCTCTGAACAACTGGTGAATACATCTGCCTTCAGTGCAGGCATGAGCGGTGATATAGGCAGCTTTCTTCCAATATTAGTTACTTGAAAAGCAAAGGTTATGTCCCTCGAGCTTAAGATGAAAAGAAATAATTGACTACTACTGTTAAAGAAAAGATATGTGAGAACTGTTATTAAAATATTTCACTGTTATAAATAGTTAAGAAATAAAAGAGGAGATAGAACCGTGTAAATGTTTACGAGGTAGCGAATTTTTCCAGCCAGATATTCATTCTGGTAAAGCATCAAGGTACGACAGAAGAAGCTAGGAAGTAGCGTTAAAAGCAGCAACATGTAAATCACACTTAAGTGACAGGAGTCCAAGGAAAGTGATAAGTTTAGAGTCAATTGGATGAGAGGAAAGCGAAATGACAAGAGGCAGTGGACTGTGACTAGTTTGGAGTGGATTAGATGAGGAAATAAATAATAATGAAAATCTGAATTACATACTGGGCGGTCAGATCTAGATCAGTGATTCCCAAAGTATGAGGCGCCGTTAGCTGTTACCATGGTTACAGATACGAGGGAGTTTACCAGGTCCGTTCAGTCATTCCACATATTAATAATGATGAAAACTTTAATAGTTATTATAATTATTAGTATTATTACTACTACTACTACTACTACTACTACTACTACTACTACTACTACTACTACTACTGCTACTACTACTACTACTAGGCCTGTTATAAAATCATCTTTACCATCATCACAGTAGTCATGTTTGTTGTCAAGTTATCGACATCTGAGGTTCTTCTCAGCCAGATTTGTTTTTAATTACAGAGTAAGGAGGAGGCATTGCGAGTTCTCCGAGAAGAACTGCAAGCGAAGGGGGAGGAACTGAAGAAAATGGCAGACGAACTGCAAGCGGAGCGCCAGAAGACAGCAGTAAGTGTGAGCTGTTGCCATGGTTACAGTTATTTAGCAATGGTTGATACAAACTGTTACAACTGAGAATGCGACCAGCTGCAGTTGGAGAGCAAATTTATTTTCAGTTTTGTAACTAGAACTGCTACAGCAAATACTACTGCTAATACTACTGACATTACTGTAGTTATGGCTAATGATATTAATTACTGCAGTTATTGCTACTGTTACTAGTACTGACATTACTGTAGTTATAGCTACTGTCACTACTACTGACATTACTGTAGTTATGGCTACGGTCACTACTACTGACATTAGTGTAGTTATTGCTACTGTCACTAGTACTGACATTACTATAGTTAAGGCTACTGTCACTGCTACTGCCAACAGCTTCACTCAGCCTAGTGAACTGTCACCTAGCTGACTGAGCTTCCTCTGACCAGATTGTTTTGTCTGCTGCAGGAGCTCAGAGCTGCGGCTGAGTTCAGGCCCAACCTGGAGCAGAAGGACAGCGAAGGCAGGACTGAGCTACACCGGGCAGCGGAGCGGGGAGACACACTTATTGTGCAGCTGCTCCTGGATGCAGGCAGCCAGGTGAACGCCGAGGATCCAGATGGCCGCACGCCCTTGTGGGTAGCAGCAAGTGCAGACCGCCAGGATGCGTGCAGGGCGCTGCTGGCTGCCGGGGCGCGGCTGGATGTTAAGGACCGTCTATCTAGCTACACTGCTCTGCATATGGCTGCATGCCATGGGCACCCTGCAGTGTGTGAGCTGCTGCTGGCAGCTGGGGCGCGGCCCAACGAGCCTGATGATGTAGACCAGTGGACTGCACTGCACTGGGCAGCATGTGAGGGCCACGCCCCAGTGGTGCAGCTGCTGTTGCAGCATGGCGCTGAGCGGGGGACGAGGGATAAGCAGGGACAGACGGCCCTGGACCTGGCGCGTCTGTGGGGGCACACAGCAGTGGCGACCATGCTGCAGGGCTGAGCAGGCGCAGTGCTGCCAACACGACAGCAATACCATTATACCACAGTAACCAGCGGGAATGTATTGTGTTGGCATCACTGCTCTGCGTGTAATGCTGTTACTTCATTGCTCTAGGCTGTCGTTACTCTCGTGTTGTGTGGCTTTGTTGTGGTTGGAGCTTGACACACCACTGACGCTTTCTCAATATAATAATAATAATAATAATAATAATAATAATAATAATACTTACTTACTTACAAATGGCTTTTAAGGAACCCGAAGGTTCATTGCCGCCCTCACATAAGTCCGCCATCGGTCCCTATCCTGTGCAAGATTAATCCAGTCTCTATCATCATACCCCATTTCTCTCAAATCCACTTTAATATTATCCTCCCATCTACGTCTCGGCCTCCCTAAAGGTCTTTTTCCCTCCGGTCTCCCAACTAACACTATATGCATTTCTGGATTCGCCCATACGTGATACATGCCTTGCCCATCTCAAACGTCCGGATTTAATGTTCCTAATTATATCAGGTGAAGAATACAATGCGTGCAGTTCTGTGTTGTGTAACTTTCTCCATTCTCCTGTAACTTCATCCCGCTTAGCCCCAAATATTTTCCTAAGCACCTTATTCTCAAATACCCTTAACCTATGTTCCTCTCTCAGAGTGAGAGTCCAAGTTTCACAACCATACAGAAGAACCGGTAATATAACTCTTTTATAATTCTAACTTTCAGATTTTTTGACAGCAGACTGGATGATAAGAGCTTCTCAACCGAATAATAACACGCATTTCCCATATTTATTCTGCGTTTAATTTTCTCCCGAGTGTCATTTATATTTGTTACTGTTGCTCCAAGATATTTGAATTGTTCCACCTTTTCGAAGAATAAATCTCCAATTTTTATATTTCCATTTCGTACAATATTATGGTGAAATAATAATAATAATAATAATAATAATAATAATAATAATAATAATAATAATAATAATAATAATAATAATAATAGCTTTATTTAACCTGGCAGAGTTAAGCCCGTAAGCCCTTCTCTTACACTCAACCAGGATTAAAACTTGCTTATACAGTTGAATATAAAACTAGATCAGAATTAAGTAATTACATACTGATACATAATGAGATCAAAAGAGTTAGTTACATAAAATTTACCTCATAAAATAAAAATAAACATAGTGAAATACATATTAATTTGTTAGAATCAAATACGAATCACATAAAAACAGAAGCCGATAATTCAATAAAAAAAGAAAAATGTACACAGTAAAAATAAAAATAAACACATTAGTATACATATTAGTATTAGATTACAATTAAATAGGATTTACATAATTTAACCAGAAACCGACAATTGAATAAAATGTACACAAAAAGTAGATTAATAATAAAAAACAACACAGTGGAATACATATTGACATTATTATTATTATTATCATTATTGTTATTATTATTATTATTATTATTATTATTATTATTATTATTATTATCATTAATATTGGAATATCTTTGTAATTCTTGTTTAAATTACTTACTATACAAAATATTCAAGTAAAAATATGGGAAAATTGTTTATGTTGGTGTCACTGTCCCTGTAAAACATACAGCATTGTTGTTATTTTGTGATTGTGATACGCCACTGATCCTTCAGCATCTGATCTGGAGTACTACAAGCACAGTAGCCTAAGTATGTCTTGGACACTAACCGATGACCTTGATACGCCACTGACTGCCGCTACTATTCCTGCTGTTCACATGCACATCAATGCTACGAATTTTTTGCCTATATTTATTCGCAATAGGCTGTGTATCAGAAGAGAACATTTCCGTTCGTACGAATGTTCCTGCACCAACTCGAAATTCACGCCTATATAATTGTATTACTTATGTCCATAAAGCACGCCACTGATAATTTGAAAAACTCAAACACGGTTTACCGTCATGTACTTTGTGACCGCCATATTGTAAAAGGGTAAGCGTGAACTTAATCAGAATGTATATCTCTTGATATCGGACGACGAAAACTTAGCCTACCTATTAGGCTTAACATAGCCCTATCAAGAGGCGAAGGCGTTTCCCTGTTCACCCCTGTCTAGGGGATCAAATATTTACAGTTATAACACAATCTACTATATAGTCACGAAGCTTGAGTTTTGAGAGTCCTAGAAACAATAGACTGTGACGGTACTATTTTGCATTGCATGTAATGAGGCGATATTAGCGATCCTAGTGGTTAGCAACTATCTAATGCTTGCATATTTACTACGTATTGAGCTTCGCTACTGTATATACGCACTAGACTCTGGTTATAATACAGAGGTCACTGCACACTCCTAAGATATGTTTTATCATTAAGGGATCCTACATAGCCTACACAATTAACATCAGACAATTGATCCTGATTTATTCTTTGCATTCATGTCCACTCCCGACGTCAGAAGCGGACACAAGTTTGTTCCGTGTATGTCCTCTTCCACTCAATCGGTGTAGCCCTACACAACACGAGCATGAATCTGGGAGTGAAAACTCACGGTCTTGAAGAAACTTAGTCCTGTAGCTAATAAGTTAGGCCTACACGAAAAATATTAGGTCTATGTTAGATATGGCACCTGCCTATAGCCTACGTATATTTTCGAAGTCCACTTCCAGTTTACAATGTGGTACGCCTGCAATTTCTGTTCTATGATATCTCGGTAAAGACTCCGGTTACTTATGTTATACCTTTTAGAGAACTCCTGAATGCTCATTATTGTTGGCAGCTGATTAAGGTCGTTCCTGATGTGAGTTACAAGTAACGTTGCCAGGTGTCCTGTGTTGTATGGCGTGTCCAATATTTGAAATCGATAAAATTGTCCCATATGAATTTCATATGAGAATCCATTTCCCGTAGGCTATTTACTAACTATATAACGACGGATAATGCTATAAATCGTGTTAAACATGTTTATTATTTAAAACATACTTATACACAGAACAACCTACATAATACATTCCGCCACTGCACAGCCCAACACACCGTCCTTCCAGCAGCTCCTTCCAGTGGTTGTGGCTTCCTTATTTTCAGTCGTAGCGTACCACGTCTGCATAAGACCACAAGCGCAGAGAGGAAGACGAAGACCAACGAAAGACGTTCAGATAAGAGGCTGGAAAATGTCGTAAGGCCTAAACCATGTTGCTGATGACGACGACTTGCTTTCAAGGGCTGCTTGTGCAATTTCGTGACGTTGAGTTTCCGCATAATCAGTATGAAGAATCACGTAAATATTTAGGGAAACAAGTTCTGTAGACAATAAAAGCAGCGACAACAAACAGCGTGTACTTACTTACAAATGGCTTTCCGGCCTGCCTAAAATCCATTTTAATATTATCCTCCCATCAACGTCTCGGCCTCCCGAAAAGACCTTTTCTCTCAGGCTCAGTTCTCACAACTAACACCATTGGCCATAGGGTACACCGGGGTAGTTTGAATAGCGGAGGGAATTTGGGTAATGTTAAACTTTTGCTGGGAGATTCGTGTCGCCACCTGATACTTTTTATAGTAAGAAGTAGTGTGCAGACAGTGTACAGCATAATGGTACAAGTTAGCAGAGAAATCAGTGAATCCAGGTGTCTGTGTAGTCATTTGTCTTGATCTAGGTAGGAAATGAACTCTCGTTTTTTCTGTGAATTATAAGTATGTGTTCTCTTGTCTTAAGCTTTTGTGAAATTAAGGCGTAAACAATGAGTTTAACACAACCTGATCATGTTACCTGCTTGCATTAGCTATCGTCTCGTTGAACAGTGGCGCATTCTGTTGCATAGTTTTTGTATCATTTTACGATATCTTTTTGTTAACGCGCGGGGAAATTTGAATATATTTCCGGGAGGCAATTTGGATACAGTATTAAACACGAATATTTAATTAAACACGACTTTAAGACATTTCCATTATTTCAAAAGATGATAGCCTACATTATTTGAAATATTATGCTCGAAGCAGCGGAGTAGAGAGAGTTTGGAACAAGCCCTTAAAGGAATGACTTACAATATGGTGTCTGTTATAGGAGCTGTACAGTTATTTCAGGTCTCATACATATGTTTATATCTTATAGAAAATATACAATGAAAACAAAAGCAGGTGAGATGAATATAGTATCGCCAGGAATGTTACACTGGTTCATTCCAGAGTCTAAACTTCTTAGTTTTAGTGAATGCTTTTTCAAGATGGGTGGAAGTTGTGCGGCTTTCCTCTACAGATACCCAAGCCGTTACTCTAGAACTCAGACGCATTTTTAGCCACACATAAATTGCCATCAACTGCAGTCACTGATAATGGCACACAATTTACTTCAATGGAATTCAATATGTTCATAAAACGGAATGGAATTAAACATGTCACTACAGCCGCGTACATACCATCTTCTAATGGATCAGGCAAACACCAAGTTGGTGAAGTGGAGAACTCGGTGAGAAGATTCTATTGGTCTTGGGAAGTTCGATTATCAAGATTCTTGCTGAGGCAACACACTGCCACGAATGTCAATGGATCTACACCAGGGGAGCTGCTTACAGGAAGGATCAGATCAAACCAAATGGTTTCCATATTAATAATAATAATAATAATAATAATAATAATAATAATAATAATAATAATAATAATAATAATAATTCTCCCGTGAGACAATCTCTTAACCTTGGAAATTGTGTTTAGTCAAAAATCTTCTCCCGAAATCTTACCTGTATAGCTGCAGTAATTTCGAAATATATGGGAATCTATCTCTGTGAATTAAATTATAAAAATATATTAATATTAAAAAACGGAATGTAGATCAATTACAGAATCATGTATGAATCATCTGAGAGGGAAGGAGTGTTATATCTGAGTTGTGGTTGTGAGTTTTGGCCATTGTTGTTGTTGACATCGCATTTCATATCTGCAATAAACATAATTTCCTGCCATTCGTTCTTTGAGTTTTAATGTATTTAATCGGAACGAAGAAAATGTGTTCATAGAAATGAGATTTCGTGCACTAATTAATTACGAAAGACAGAACCTTTATCACACGGTGAGTGGATTGTTGTGCAACCTCTGGACACGATAACAAGCTCTTGCCTTGTGGTACCTGTCACGTGATTTATCTCTACTGATATCTTATCAATAATTATTTTAAGATGAAAATCATTGAGTTATCTTATGGTTACATTGCAACTTTATTTAATAATAATAACAATCCTTTCTCCTATTGGTTGTCTTCAAGCGCCACTTGTATGATCCACTCTTCCTTGCTTGTGTAAGCTGTCTCACAGCTTTATCTGGCTGTTTGTTAACCGGTAGATAAGGCACTATATAACTCCTCAGAAGCAGGGCTGCATCACTACTCATTCTCGTTTTCAACCAAGTGGTTTTTGGTTCGAACTTCTTCACTTTTGTCTCCGTGTACAAAGTCTGTGGACGATTGTGTTCGGAACTGACCGGAACTCCGTCACTGTTGGTAGCACCGTTCTTCGTTTCGCTCACTGTTAACATAACTTCATTTTCAATTCACAAGGTAAGTTCTGACTGTGTAACAACAGCTTCTTCTTCTTCTTCTTCTTCTTCTTCTTTTTCTTCATAATGATACAGGCTAACAACAGTTTGGAACTGACAGAGAATGGCGGCTGGAATTCCTGCTTCTCCTATTTCGTCGGTGGTACTGGCTACTGATAAGGAACTCTGCACTCCCATAATTCATGATTTCTATGTCATCATGAAGATCATAGGCCTATATGATACCACACATTATGATACCTTATTCAAATTGCCAGTGTTGGCAGACCTGCACTGTCTTTCGTTGGCTATACCTAACTTACGTTAATTTCGTATGTGCGGTTGTTATAGTTTTGTATTGAAGCAGAAGAATAACGTGTCCAGCATTCAGTTGTCGGTAGTGCTTCCTGATTGCTTTGAGGTCGCTGAACTTAGGAAGGAAATAATTTGTAAAATTGTTTTGTGTTAGATGATGTGAGAGCCGGAAGATGAAGCAACACGTCATAATCGCAGTGCAGTTGGATACATAAATAGGGGTGGCCAATATTTTTTGCTACCTGAGTCAGTAAAGTCTTAAACATTGTTGAATTGCAACTATAACCACCTTCTGTATTGATAGATGTTCTGAATTTAAAATTACGAACATTTCATAGTTTCGAGCAAAAAATATTCAAACCAAGTGCACTAAATTATCTAGTGATTAGCCACAACAAACTGCTGTCGCTTTTCTAGAAATTGGAATGCAATCTTGAATGCAGATTACAGAACTGTCAAAGTCACTAATTTGATTTTTGGACTTTCTTTTCACGTAAAAAATTCTCAATGTTATGTTCACTTTCAAAGAACGTAAAACATGCCTATTGGCAAGGATCGCATCTGCAATGCTACTTAAATGAAAATTAAAGCCACACTCGATCTTGAAACACATTTCAGCTCCGAAAATGGAAGCACCAAGTCACAAAGCAACTCTCAGTTTCTAAGCAGGACATTTCGGAAGCATAAAATATTTCTGCTCCGAGAATGTGTTTCCTTTTAGTTTCAGTTACCATGGAAACACTGAGCTGTGTATATTCATACATTTATTCCTCCAAATGTAGTCTACACTCCCGCCATTCGAACAGTTAAACAATGACGTCACGAAAGGTAGGTGCTAAGCGGCTCACTGTATCAGCTGTCTGTTGCGTGTTAATAGCCGACCTGCCTCGGAGTCGAACCCGGTGTGCAGAGAAGGAACCCCCTCCACCACCTCTGTGTACAGGGAAATGTGTCAGAGGCTGGGCTGCTGGAGGTCGATTAGCCAACGTAGCCATTTCAAGTTTAAATCCAGCATATTTAGAGTGACGCTTGGCCATGAATATTGAAGAAATGTTGATAGTCTGAAATATGGCATATTTTGTGTAACTTAACAGTCTGGGACGAATCTTTTTCTTTTGTTAAATACTTGTCTCCATGTCATATGAAAGTAAAGCTCATACGAAACCATTTAATAGAAAATTTCGTCACGAAAGCTTTCAGAATCCAGTATCGTCGTGCTGTTTGACTGCCCACTGCACGGCGTTCCTGTGCGTTACGCAGTCACAGAGCATTGCAACAATCATTCTCTCTGGCCGCTCCTTCATTGCTTTCTGCTTATCGTTATATTTGAACACGAACCAGAATGTGGGTCTGCTGCAACATGTCTGTGGCTGAACCCACCAGAATGAGGAACGATATCAATTCTTTCCTCTGTCGATAATGTCATCACGAAAATCAAGAAATTTGTTACAGGAAAGCTTCAAATAATCACAACAATGCATTCAAACTGTCACAGGTTAACCAAACAGTAAAGCAGGAAAAGTTAATTAGAGGAATTGGATAAAAATACCTTTTCCAAAACTCCTTAGTACTGTACCATGTTACAAAATACCTGAAGATGCAGTAACTGATGTTTGTGTCATTATGTCAGTTATCTTTAAATAACTTGAAAACGATTAGATATATCTCAAAACAGATTGTACCATGTATTTTTTCAGAAAATTTCACAAGATTTTGAGTACATACATGATCCCCTTTCCCTTCAAAATTTCAAAGTTGCATTCAAAATGGCAACTTTTGAGATAGCTGAGGGCTAGAATCGTAGAGCATTTGGTCTTACAAATACTGTTAACAACTATAGTAATCGAAAATGGTTTTCTTTAATATGTTATATATTACATATTATATTTTCTCCGTTCCATTTTGAGTAGGCCTACGTACATGACTCCCTTTCCATTTGAAATTTCAAAGTTGCAACCGAAATGGCGGCTTTTGAAGTAGCAGAAGGCTAGAATGGAACGTACCACTGGTAGAGCATTTGGTCTTACAAATACTGTTAACATCTATAGTAATCGAATGCGCTTTCATGAAAAATATATTCCATCCTACCTTTGTTGTAAATGAGGACGGCAAGTGAAGTACAAAATAAATAAAATTCAATTGTATTGAAGTTAATTAAAAAAATCAAAATTGATATCAAAAGTCGCAAAAATGGCCAAGAATATACTACCAAAATTGAAAAAAAAATTAACCTAAAAAGAAAACAAGTCCAAAAATGACAAAATTGATCTTAGAAACTGTGAGTCTTACAACCAGAAATCAATCATTAGGATTTATGTATTTATTAACAATGCCTGCAACTTCTCAGATTAAAAGTAACTTGCTAGCAACGTCAGGCCGTGCTGATTATGATATTGTTCTAACACTGATGAGATTCCAACATGTGTAAATGAGCAACTGTTGTTTTCCGCGGTCATGAACTTGTAAATTTGTTGCAACTGTCTACATATCAAGTTTTTACTGAATTGCAAACAAAAGAAAATCAATAGTAAATGTTAAAGTAACCTAGATGTGATTTATCTAAAAGTGAAAACGAATCTAATCTGTCCCCACTTGTACGATATTCTGAGGGTACCCTTGACATTAGTCTGTCAGTGAAGCTGTATTATTATTCTGAACCAGTACTTTGAGAAGAAATTTTTATGTACTCGGTAAAATATTTGAGCGAAGCGAAGTACTTGATGGACAGAAATGACCTTGAAAACTGCATTGCCACTCATTCATTGCAGTTTCTGTAAGATCATTGGAGTACGTGTTAACGGAAGAAGGTCAGCAGTGACTTGTGAATAGTATTTGTAGGTTTCACTGTTTTCTTGCTTTCTGGTGTGCAGGATGGCAAAACCCAATCCTATTCCCGACCTCAAGCAGCGAGTGAAGACCCTGGAGGGACAGGTCCGACTTCTCCTTCCTCTCATAGAGGAGGTGAGGGTCCTCAAGGAGAGGTTGGACTCGCGGTCCCTGCATGGCCTGGAGGCAAGGAAGGAAGAGGAAAAAGTAGGGAGCAGCAACAACATTGAGGAGCTGAAGGAGAAATTGAAGCTGAGAGAGAGGGAATTAAGAGAAACACAGGCTGAACTGGAAAAGCTGAAAGAAGAATCGGAAAGGGTAAGAGATCCGCTGTTGCCATATTTACAGTTACTGCTGAACACCTTAGATTGGATCACAGTTAAGGTTTTATTCCACAGAAGTATTTTCTCATATCAGGCGTTCAGAAAATAAGCGACAAGGAAAATTGAAAAAGAGTTAAGACCAACTAGAAGCCACGTACAAAATGCGAAGATAGAATTAGAAGTGTCGTGTTGTTTAGTACAATACATTTAGTAGTTGGTTGTGAGTTATTCTGTTTCTCATCGCACTGCCACCTTACTGACTGGGCTACGTCTGAACCTGATTCCTTTGTGGTTACAGGAGAAAGCAGAACTGAGGCAGAAATATGAAGGAGAGCACCAGTTGCGGCTCCAGCAGGAAAAAGTGAGTGATGAGCTGTTACCATGGTTACAGGCACAGTAATTGGGCAGTTGAGGGTACATTGAAGATCGGACCAGTAAGCAGGAAAAACTTTAAAATAGGCAGACATGCAGATGCTAAGGTGTGTTGAAATGGGTACTTAATTGAGTGATAAATATGGGTACTCCATTAGCCCACATTTCACAATGTAGCGACAGTAACCGTACTGGCAATATCTGAAAGACGAAGATGGCGATAGCTAAGTGACAGGAGGCCGAGGACAGTGAGAAGGTTTGAGTGGGTTAGGTGAGGGGATAGCTAAAGTGTGATTTATATGGTGCTGCTTGTATTTGCTTTGAACAAGCTTCCTTATTCGCCAGTCAATTTGCTGGCTATATTTTCTAATGAAGCTGCTTATTTATTTCACTAGCGTCTTATTTTGAATTCCCATTGACTAAAACACACTCAATGACAAGTTGAACGTGTACAACATTAATGCTCAGTCAAAGCGATAAGCCGGTTGATTTTACTAGCAGCTTCCAAAGGAATGGGATGTCAGGACTCCAGAGACTGAATCTCTGAACAACTGGTGAATACCTCTGCCTTCAGTGCAGGCACGAGCGGTGATACAGGCAGCTGTCTACAAACCACATTTGATAAGACGTACGTGTGACATGATGTGTTGTCCTTGTCCTGTGTAATTGGATCCTCCAATGCTAGTTCTTTAAAAAACAAAGGTTATGTCAACCCAAGTAAAGATGAAAAGAAATAATGGACTACTCCTGCTAAAGAAGTAATATGAAAGAACTGTTTTTAAGATATTCCACTGTTATAAACAGTTAAGAAATGAAAAAGGAGATAGGACCGTGTAAATGTTTGTGAGCTAGCGTATTTTCCAGCCAGATATTCATTCTGGAAAAGCATCAAGTTACGACAGAAGAAGCTAGGAAGTAGAGTTAAAAGCAGTAAGATGTAAATCATGCTTAAGTGACAAGAGTCCAAGGACAGTGACTAGTTTAGAGTGAATTAGGTGAGGAGAAAGCTAATCATGAAAATCTGAGTTACATAAAGTGAGGGCAGGTCTAGACCAGTGGTTCTCAAAGTATGGGTCGCGACGCCTTGAGGTGTCATGTAAAGAGCAGAGGGATGGAATATAAAATAAAACAACAATGGCTTATTAACATACATTTATGTTCTATTTGAGGAAAACGTGGTGAAAAAATCAACGACTATTTTTAAATGCAACCAAACCCAAACTTTAATTACTCGAACATTCATAAATTCGCGTTGTACCACTTTACTTCTCAACGGCTTATGTAATACAATAGAATTAATGATTATTTTTTGTGGCGTGATGTCAACCAGAAATCAAGTTTAATTCCAAATCTGCTGGTTCTAGCTTGGGCACTTATTACACTATGTTTTCATGTTGGTCTTGCAAACCACATTTCGAAGTGTTTGAGTGTTTGAAAGATATCAATAAGGAAGGCACGTCTAAGAACCAAAATAGAATAAATTGGAAAGTATGTTTGCATATTCCGATTTCTCGTCTTGCAGGTACGATACATTAGAATTTGGCTGTTATCGACTGATTTTCAGTAAAATCATATTTTTTTCCGATCGTAGCCTATATGGATTTTTTTTTGTTTTGTTTTTTGTTTTCTCTTTTTTTTGAGGGCTTATGAAAGTCTCGGTAGTTAGGTGATCCATGGCCTATTTCATTTAGGGCTTGCCATTTCTTATAACTTCATAATGAAAATGAAGATTAACTTCCTGCAGATGTCCAATTAATTTGAGGGCTCATAACATTTATTTAACTCTTTAGGGAAAATAATAGACTGATGAGAAGTTTTATCTGAAAGTCTTTATCCAAAAATTATACGTTGGTAGCTGTTGTCCCATTTCCTGATGCTGTATACCGGCCATCAGCTTGATTCCTTCATGAAACCTGTTGCTTCAAGTCAGACTATCACCTAACCAGCTGAACCTTCTCTAATCTAGAATTGTTTATATTACAGAGTTACCAGGATCAGCTGGGGAAGCTGAGACAAGAACTGGAGGCTGGGCGGGAGATGAGGCGCCAGCTGGAAGAAGTAAGTGTGAGCTGTTACCATGGTTACAGTTATGAGGGAGTTTACCACATCCATTCAGATATTGCACATTTTAATAATGATGAAAACAATAATAGTTATAATATTATTATGATTAATATTATAAAATCATCGTGATCATCTTCATAGTCATGTTTCTAGTCAAGTTATCGGCATCTGAGGTTCTTCTCAACCAGATTTGTTTTTAATTACAGAGTAAGGAGGAAGCACTGCGGGCTCTGCGAGAAGAACTGCAAGCGAAGGGGGAGGAACTGAAGAAAATGGCAGACGAACTGCAAGCGGAGCGCCAGAAGACAGCAGTAAGTGTGAGCTGTTGCCATGGTTACAGTTACTGAGCAATGATTGATACAAACTGTTACAACACTGATTGCGACCAGCTGCAGTTGGAGAGCAAACTTAATTTGAGTTTTCAGATTGGAACTGCCACTATAACCGCTACTACTATTACCACTACTACTACTACCATTATTAATACTCCCACTACTTCTATTACTACTAATAGCTACCACTATTAATACTCCCACTACTTCTATTACTACTAATAGGGTACTACTGACGTTACTCTATTTATGGCTACTGTCACTACTACTGACATTACTGTAGTTATGGATATTGTCACTACTACTCACATTATTGTAGTTATGGCTACTGTCACTACTACTGACATTACTGTAGTTATGGCTACTGTCACTACTATTGACATTACTATAGTTATGGCTACTGATACTACTACTGACATTACTGTAGTTATGGCTACTGTCACTACAACTGCCATTACTGTAGTTATGGCTACTGTCAGTACTACTAATATTACTCTAGTTATGGCTACTGTCACTACTACTGCCATCAGCTTCTCTCAGCCTAGTGAACTGTCACCTAGCTGACTGAGCTTCCTCTCACCAGATTGTTTTGTCTGCTGTAGAAGCACAGAGCTGCGGCTGAGGTCGGGCACAACCTGCAGCAGAAGGACAGCGAAGGCAGGACTGAGCTACACCGGGCAGCGGAGCGGGGGGACACACACAGGGTGCAGCTGCTCCTGGATGCAGGCAGCCAGGTGAACGCCGTGGATCATGATGGCCGCACACCCTTGTGGCTGGCAGCACGTGAAGACCACCAGGATGCGTGCAGGGCGCTCCTGGCTGCCGGGGTGCAGCTGGATGTGAAGGAGCGACTATCTGGGTGCACTGCTCTGCATGAGGCTGCATACCGTGGGCACCTGACAGTGTGTGAGCTGCTGCTGGCAGCTGGGGCGCGGCCCAACGAGCCTGATGCACACCAGTGGACTGCACTGCACTGTGCAGCATGTAATGGCCGCGCCCCAGTGGTGCAGCTGCTGTTGCAGCATGGCGCTGAGCGGGGGGCGAGGAATAAGGAGGGACGTACGGCCCTGGACCTGGCGCGTCGGTGGGGGCGCACAGCAGTGGCGGCCATGCTGCAGGGCTGAGCACGCTCAGGCCTGCCAACACGACTGTAATACCATTATTTCACAGTAACCAGCGGGAATATGTTGTGTTGGCATCAATGCTTTGCGTGTTATGGTGTTACTTCATTTCTCTAGGCTGTCGTTACTCTCGTGTTGTGTGGCTTTGTTGTGTTTGAAGCTTGACACGCCACTGATACCTTGTGAACATTATTGTCATTATTATTATTATTATTATTATTATTATTATTATTATTATTATTATTATTATTATTATTATTATTATCATCGTAGTATTGGATTACCTCTATTATTTTTTTTTAAATTAATTACTATACAAAATGTTCAAATAAAAATATGGGAAAATTGTTCATGTTGGTGTCACTGTCCCTTTAAAACATACCGTATTATTGTTATTGCCTGATTGTGATACGCCACTGATCTTTCAGAATCTCATCTGGACAATTTCAAGCACAGTAAGTATGTCTCCCGACACTTTCCGATGACCTTGTTACGCCACTGGCTGCTGCTATTGTTCCTGCTGCTCACATGCACATCAATACTATGGCCATTTTTAGGCCTATATTTATTCGTAATATCTATCAGAAGAAAAACATTTCCGGTCACATGAATGGCCCTGCACCAACTCGAAATTGACTTGCATTACGCCACTGTTAACTTGAAAAGCTCAAACACAGTTTACCGTCATGTACTTTGTGACCGCCATATTGTAAAGGGGTAAGCGTGAAGTTAACCAGAATTTAGATCTTCTGATATCGGAAGACGAAAACTTAGCCTCCCTACTAGGCCTAACATAGCCCTATCAAGAGGCGAAGGCGTTTCCCTGTACATCCCTGTCTAGGAGATCAAATATTTACATTTATAATACAGAGGTCATTGCACACCCCTGAGATATTTTTTGGCATTCAGGCATCCTACATAGTATACATAATTAACATCAGACGTAATTGAGCCTGATTTATTCTTTGCATTCACCTCCACTGCTGACGTCAGTATGTGGTATGGACAAGAGTTTCTACCGTTTGTGCCCCCAACTCCCACTCTCAGTCGGTGTGAATCTGGGAGTGAAAAATTGACAGTCTTGAAGAAACTTAGTTCTGCAACAAGTTAGGCCTATTTGCAAAACATTAGGTCTATGTTAGACATGGCACCTGCCTATACCACAGTCTAATATGTATGTATTTATTCACACTGCAATGGGTATATACCCGGTGGCAGTGGTAACTAATTACACTCAATAAAGACAATAATAAACTTATTAATTAAAAATGCAATTAATAATAATACTAATAATTAATACTAACAATAATTAATAATAATAACAACAACAACAGGGAATATACTAAATTAAATGAAACGATCACTTAAAATAACATTTGAAATAAATCTATTTTGTATCTTAAAACTAAGATCGAACTGAAACCCACGAGTATGATATGTTCATATCTGCACAAGTACCTTTCAAATTAAACTCATTTCGCTGTCAACTCACTCACTGCACTGGAACTACGACACATTTCACTGATTCTATCCTGATTTCACTAACACTTCAAAAACATTTCACTGTTCAAATACTATGCACTGCCACTATAAAACTATAAAGCTTCACTGACAGGAACACGTTTCACTTACACAGCACACTTCACTGACACGACATACTTCTTCACTGATACAACACACTTCACTGACACAACATAATTCTTCACTGATGCAACACTTCAATAACAACATATCATTTACACCCTTTAAATACTGTGTATAATTACCGTCTATTAGTAAGGTCCTTAAGCCTATTTTTAAATACATTTTTGGTTGTTCGTAAAGCCTATAGTAAGTCTGCAGGTAAAGCATTCCAGTCCCTGATAGTACGATTGAGAAAAGAAAACTTTCCAGTGTCCGTCCTCTGCCTTCTTTCCCTCAATTTATATGAGTGGTCGTTCCTTGAAGAGTAATTTGGCGGCTGCAACCTATTTTTTATTTCTCTCCAGGCAGGCTCACCTCTGTATGTTTTGAACAGTGCGCACAATCGAATTCGCGTTCTCCTGTCCGTGAGTGTGTCCCATTTTAATGGTGAATTTTTCCGACAAAACCTTAAGAGCCCGTTTTTGAATCTTTTCCAGTGTCTTAAAGGAGCAATCCGCGATAAAATTAAGTTGGCTTTAATCAAACACGTTTTTCAATCTAAGTAGAATGTCATTTACCGCATGTCAATGCGAGGCATGGTTCGCGAGTTACTGATTCCGCACAAATACTTATGAGTCACAGCCACTGAACTGGTGTGATTGCGTAGCAGGCCGAGAACATCCCGAGTGCAGCGCTTTGTATTAAATAATCTTCTCGCTTCGTAATACACGTGAACAGAATTTCGGACTTAGTTGTGATTGAGTGAAGTTATATTTAGCTTTTCATTTAATCATAAAACAGCACATACCAAAGTTGTGGTTTTATGTAGGGCTATTTTCTTTTATATGAACGATTTTGAACTACAGTAGACTAAACAGAAAAAATTGTATTGTAATACAGTTTAAAATGCCGTGGTGTTGTGATTTTTCGTGTTCAGAGGGAAGAACAAAAGCAGAACATGGAGAAAGGGTATCATTTCATGTATTTCCGAGCAAAGAAAAGTCATCGTAAATATTTAAAACATGGGCGAAGAAAATAAACAGAAAAGATTTTACACCATCGAAAACTGCTGTTGTGTGTTCTAATCATTTCCATGAAATTAATTGTGAAGAATCGTCTCTACTAAAAAGATGTTTAATGAAAGACAATAGAACTTCTATGAAAATGAAGAAAACTGTTGTCCCTTATTTTTGAAAGGAGAATCTCCCCAAGATAGTTCTAATACTAAGCGCCCCTCTGCTTATAAATGAAAAAAGATCGTCGAAGAAGTAATAGCAAGTTGCAGTGATGCACCTATAGCTGAAAATATTGACGTATGTGTAGTTCTCGATGAGGCTGAAAATTCACAGAAACCTAATATAAACAAAGCTGTGCAGTGTGAGATAGGTTGCGAGACGCTAAGAAATGTGTGTGGTGAATCAGATGTGAGTGAGCCATAAACTCACTTAGATCTTTTCAAATAGAAGAAGAAACTTTAAAGTCTAATTCATCAGGTATAAGATGCAAATTGTTTGAAAATTTTTCAAAAACTTTACAACTATATTTCATCGGCAAGAAACATTTTATAAAATAATTTCAAAATTCGTAGAACCAACAGTAGGTGTAGTTATTTTCACATTCATGAACAACTTATCAATTCCCTAAAAGATAAAAACGTGCGAATCGCGGTGATGACCAATTTGACTCACCTGGTTACAGTGCAAAATATGTGACTTACAGTGTAATGGACCTCGATTCAGATAATCCTACAGACTTCATAGTCCTGTAAAAGGGCCTAATTGTAGGCAATCTTGAAAAAGCAGCATGCGAAAAAGTTCTAGATCGCCTAAAAGAAAAATGAACATTACCCTCTCTCTGTCGGACCGCAATAGAGGAATTAGGAAATTCATGAGGACCAAATACGAATGGTGGACAATCAATTTGACATTTGGCACATTGCAAAAAGCTTATCTAAAAACCTTCTTCCGTGTGTGCCCCCGTCCCAACTACCCCACTCAATCGGTGTAGCCCTACATAACACGAGCATGAACTTAGGAGTGAAAAATGACGGGCTTGAAA
Organism: Periplaneta americana; assembly: GCF_040183065.1. Lineage (NCBI taxonomy): Eukaryota > Metazoa > Arthropoda > Insecta > Blattodea > Blattidae > Periplaneta > Periplaneta americana. Next base: position 13,810,975 of record NC_091118.1, on the reverse strand, counting down.
AAACTCAGTTCTCTAAGAAGTTGTGCCTATTCGCAAAATATTAGGCCTATGTTAGACATGGCACCTGCCTATAGCCTACGTATATTTTCGAGGTCCACTTCCAGTTTGCAATGTGGTACGCCTGCAACTTCTGTTCTATGATATCTCACTAAAGAGTCCGGTTACTTATGTTATAACATTTAGAGAACTTCTGAAAGCTCATTATTGTTGGCAGCAGATTAAGGTCGTTTCTGATGTGAGTTACAAGTAACGTTGCCAGGTGTCCTGTGTTGCATAGGGTGTCCAAGATTTGATATCGGAAACATTGTCCCATATGAATTCCGTATGGGAATCCATTTCCCGTGAGCTATTTATGAACTATATAACGACGGATAATGCTATAAATCGTGTTGAACATGTTTATTACTTAAAAGATACTTATAAACAGAACATCCTACAGTCTACAGTCCGCCACTGCACAGCCCAGCACACCGTCCTTCCACCAGCCCCTTCCAGTGGTTGTGGCTTCCTTATTTTCAGTCGTAGCGTACCACGTCTGCATAAGACCACAAGCGGAGAGAGGAAGACGAAGACCAACGAATAGATGTTCACATAAGAGGCTGGAACAAGTCGTAAGGCCTAAACCATGTTGCTGGTGACAACGAATTACTTTCACGGGCGTACTTGTGCAATTTCATGACCTTGAGTTTCCTCATAGGCATAATCAGTATGAAGAATCAAGTAAATATTTAGGGAAACAAGTTCTCTAGACAATAAAAACACCCACAACAAACAGCGGGCAGTGCACTTACTTACAAATGGCTTTTAGAGAACCCGGCCTGCCTAAAATCCATTTTAATATTATCCTCCCTTCAACGTCTCGGCCTCCCCAAATGTCTTTTTCCCTTGCACTCAGTTCTCACAAACTAACACTATACTGTACGCGTTTCTGAATTCACCTATAGGTCATAGGGTACACCGGGGTAGTTTGAATAGCGGGGGGAATTTGGATAATGTTAAACTTTTGCAAGTGTTGCTGGGAGATTCGTGTCGCCTCCTTATACTTTTTATGGTAAGAAGTTGTGTGCAGGCTGTGTACAGCATAATGGTACAAGATAGCACAAAAATCAGTGCATCCAAGTGTCTGTGTAGTCATTTGTGTTGATCTAGGTAGAATGTGAACGCTTGTTGTTTCTGTGATTTATAAGTATGTGTTCTCTTGTCTTAAGCTTTTGTGAAATTAAGGCTTAAACAATGAGTTTAACCTAATCTGATCATGTTACCTGCATGCATTAGCTATCGCCACGTTGAATAGTGGCGAATTCTGTTGCACAGTTTTTGTATCAGTTTACGATATGTTACTTTGACTCGCGGGGAAATTTGAATCTTATACTTCCGGGGACAATTTAGATACAGTATTAAACACGAATATTTAATTATACATAATTTTAAGTCTTTTCCATTATTTCAGAAGATGACAGCCTAAATTATTTGAAAAATTACGCTCGAAGCAGCGGAGCAGAGAGAGTATGGAACAAGCCCTTAAAGCAATTACTGACAATAGGCATATGGTGTCCGTTATAGGAACTATACAGTTATTTTAGGTCTCATACATAGATTTATAGCGTATAGAAAAGTACAATCAAAACAAAATGAGGTGAGATGAATATAGTATCGCCTGGAATGTTACACTGGTTCATTCCAGAGTCTAAACATCTTAGTTTAGTGAATGCTTTTTCAAGATGGGTGGAAGTTGTGCGGCTTTCCTCTACAAATGCCCAAGCTGTTATTGTGTCACTCAGACGCATTTTTAGCCACACATGAATTACCATAAACTGCAGCCACTGATAATGGCACACAATTTACTTCAGTGGAATTTAAAATGTTCTTACAACGGAATGGAATTAAGCATGTCACTACAGCCCGTCAGGGGCGTATTTTGCGGACGACCGGGGCTACCGGCGGTAGCCCAAGGAAATTAGAAAAGAAAAAGTTTATAATATAACATAATGTAATAATTTTGTATTATTAGTTTTACCACAGTAATTAAAATTAAAGTAATTGTTAGATTTATGTGCGCTCTATGCTCTCGAAAAGAAACAAGTTGTCAAGGCGGCATCGCTGGAGAAACCGCTTGCTACGTGAGGTAGCCTGTGACCGTACCGCGCACGCTGTCCTGTCGCACAACTGCCCATCCCCCCCCCTCTCCCTTCTGTTTCCATCGTGCACTGTAGGCTGGGCGAGTTGCCGCTCTCGTGATCGGTTTCTTCGCAGGCGCGAAGCAACAGTACGCTTAGCACGCTAGCTCATGAATGTAATTGTGTTCTTGCAGTGCAGTATTTTAAATTTGTGATTTGTTCGAGTGTCTAAGAGTTATATTAATTGTGAATTATTAAGTTTTTAATTTCCCAATTAAGTGATATTGTGAAAAATATGGCAGAACAAGTTTCTGGAGAGGTTTGTGTTGAAAATGACTGTGTAATAGAAGGTTTATTAAAAGTGCCTTTTAACCGTCGTACATACAACGAGGAATTTGAAATTGTGAAAATGGAAAGACCAACTCCTGAGTTAAATTTGTCCATGAACGTAAAAGAAAAACAGCGTGAGTACACACGCCATTTCACTTCAACATCATATGGTAAGTGGAATTGGTTGTGTGGTAGTTCTAAATTGTCTAAACTATTTTGCTGGCCATGTTTGTTATTTAGCCGCGAAACTAATGTGTGGTCAAAAGAGAGTTTTCTAATATCAACTCCCTTCGAACGGCAGTCCTAAAACACGACAAATCAAAAGCTCATATTTGTAGTAGCATGAACTTTGCAAACTTTGGGAAGACAAGAATTGATTTACAGCTAGATAAGCAAAAAGCTCTACATATCAACCAACACAATGCTCCTGTGGAAAAAAAAATCGGGAGATTTTACTGCATCTTATTAACGCAGTCTGCTTTCTAGGAAAACAAGAATTGGCTTTTCGGGGTCATAATGAGAGTGTGGAATCAGACAATAGAGGAAATTATATTGAATATTTAAGTTCCTTAAGTGAATTTGACCATTTACTGGCCAATCATCTTGAGAGTTCAACAGTATTCCGTGGTACTTCTCCCGCAATTCATAATGACTTAATATTTGCTATAAGTGGGGTTATGATAAAGAACATAAAATCTGAAATAGAAGAAGCACCTTTTGCGGCCATTGTTGTTGATGAAACAAGTGACTGCTCTAATCAGAGTCAATTGCCCACTGTTTTAAGATACGTCGATAGTACTGCCAATGTTCAAGGACGGTTTATAGGATTCACAAATATCAGTTCGGGCAAAACTGCTGCTGCTTGGTTTCAGCTTGTGGAAGGTGTTATAGCAGAATACAATGTCGGCAATAAGTTAATTGCACAGACATACGATGGTGCTTCAGTTATGGCGGGAAATATTAATGGCTTAAAAAAAAGTTGAAGGAAAGTATCCTCAAGCACTATTTGTCCATTGTTACGGCCATGTTCTCAATTTAGTTTTGCAACAAACTACTTTATCCATTCCAGAATGCCGCATTTTTTTCAAAACACTGTCGGGTTTAGCTGCATTTTTCTCATCATCTCCTAAAAGATCAGAAAAACTCAAGGAATTTATGAAAAAGAAACTCCCAAAAGTAGCACCAACTAGATGGAATTTTACATCTCGGCTTGTAAATACAGTAAAGGAATACAGAGAACAACTGATTGCTTTCTTTGAAAATATCATTTGTAATGACTCTGAAGAAAACTGGGATGATGATGTAATTGTGCAGGCTCAAGGATATTTGTATTTTTTCACACAGTTTCAGAATATATTTCTTCTTGAAGTTTATGCTAGTGTGTTCGCACATACAGATGTGCTCTACAATATTCTTCAGACAAAAAGTCTAGACATAGCATACTGCTTGCAAGAGGTATCAAAGTTAAAAAATACTATATCCGAGTTCAGACATAGTGGGTTTCCGTCCATATGGAGTAATATGGAAAATGAAAATTCTTCAGACAATACAATGGAACCACCATTAAAGCGAAGAAAAGGAGATGATGAATTGAAATACAGGCAGCTGTACTACAGCATACTAGATCGTATGCACATGGAAATTACTGACAGATTTTCTGATTATGGAAAGCTTCAGTTCACACATCTTCTAGATTCTCAAAACTTTTCTGCTTATAGAGAAAACTTCCCGAATGAGGCACTAAACAAATTATTTCAGTCCTATAACAGTCACTTTGATCAAGTACGTTTGAAAAATGAATTAAGTGTAATATATTCAGCAGAAGTCTTTGATTTTTCGAACAAACCTATCCATGAAATATTATCTGCCATATATGAAAACCAGCTGAACCAAGTTATTCCTGAAGTCCTTAAATTGGCAACATTAATTGTGACAATACCAGCTACGTCAGCATCGGTAGAAAGAACATTTTCTTTGTTGAAGAGAATAAAATCCTACTGTAGATCAACACATACACAAGAACGTTTATCCGGCTTGGCACTGATGTTCATTGAAAAGTCATTTCTACAGAAACTTCGCAAGCGGCCCAACTGTAATTTCAATGACGAAGTCATCAAAGTATTTTCGTCCCAATCAAGACGACTGGAATTCATATATAAATAGGTAAGGAATTTTATTATAGGGACTTTAAAATATATTTTGTATAATAATAGGGTCAGTGGTAGCCCAGGCCCTTAAACCAGTATACGCCACTGCAGCCCGTACAATCCATCTTCTAATGCATCAGCCGAACGCCAAGTTGGTGAAGTGCAGAACTCGTTGAGGAGGCTCTATCGGTCGTGGGAAGTTCGATTATCAAGATTCTTGCTGAGGCAACACACTGACACGAATGTCAATGGATCTACACCAGGAGAGCTGCTTACGGGAAGGATCAGATCAAACCAAATGGTTTCCATAATAATAATAATAATAATAATAATAATAATAATAATAATAATAATAATAATAATAATAATAAGAAGAAGAAGAAGAAGAAGAAGAATTCTGCCGTGAGACAATGTTTTAACGTTGGAAATTGTGTTTAGTCAAAAATCTTCTCCCGAAATCTTACCTGTGTAGCTGCAGTAATTTCGAAATATATGGGAATCTATCTCTGTGAATTAAATTATAAAATATTAATATTAAAAAACGGCATGTAGATCAGTTACAGAAACATGTATGAATCATGTGAGGGGGAAGGAGAGTTACAGTATATCTGAGTTGTGTGTGAGTTTTGGCCATTGTTGTTGTTGACATCGCATTTCATATCTGCAATAAACATAATTTCCTGCCATTCGTTCTTTGAGTTTTAATGTATTTAATAGGAACGAAGGAAAATGTGTTCATAGAAATGAGATTTCGTGCACTAATAAATTACGAAAGACAGAACCTTTATCACACGGTGAGTGGATTGTTGTGCAACCTCTGGGCACGATAACAAGCTCTTGACTTGTGGCACCTATCACGTGATTTATCTCTACTGATATATTATTAATATTTATTTTAAGATGAAAGTCATCGTGTTATCTTATCGTTAGACATACATTGCAACTTTATTTATTCATAATCCTTTCTCTTATTGGTTGTCTTCAAGCGCCACTCCTATGATCTCTTCTTCCTTGCTTGTGTAAGCTGTCTCACAGCTTTATCTGGCTGTTTGTTAACCGGTAGATAAGGCACTATATAACTCCTCAGAAGCAGGGCTGCATCACTACTCATTCTCGTTTTCAAGCAAGTGGTTTTTGGTTCGAACTTCTTCATTTTTCTCCCCGTGTACAAAGTCTGTGGACGATTGTGTTCGGAATTGACCAGAACTCCGTCACTGTTGGTAGCACCGTTCTTCTTTCCCTCACTGTTAACATAACTTCATTTTCAATTCACAAGGTAAGTTCTGGCTGTGTAACAACAGCTTCTTCTTCTGCTTCTTCTTCTTCTTCATAATCCTATAGGCTAAAAACAGTGTGGAACTGATAAAGAATGGCGGCTGGAATTCGTGCTTCTCTCGTTTCTCTAGCTCCGCAAATAGAAGCACCAAGTCACAAAGCCACTCTCGATCTCTAAGCAGGACACTTCGGAAGCATAAAATATTTCAGCTCCAAGAATGTATTTTCTTTTTAATTTCAGTTACCATGGAAACACTGAGCTGTGAACTAAAACTTTTACATATTCATATATTTACTCCTCCAAATACTCTACACTCCCGCTATTTGAGCAGTTGATGAATGACGTCACGGAAGTTAGATGCTAAGCGGCTCACTGTATTAGCCGTCTGTTGCGTGTTAAAAGCCGGCCTGTCTCAGAGTCGAACCCGGTGTGCAGAGAAGGAACGCCCTTCAAACATTGCCCCCTCCACCACCTCTGTGTACAGGGAAATGTATCAGAGGCTGGGCTGCTGGAGGTCGATTAGCCAACTCAGCCATTTCAAGTTTAAATCTAGCATATTTAGAGTGACGCTTGGCCATAAATATTGAAGAATTTTATAGCCAGAAACATAGCATATTTTGTGTAACTTAACTGTCTGGGACGAATCTATTTTTGTTAAATACTTGTCTCCATGTCATATGAAAGTGAAACTCATACGAAACCATTTAGTAGAAAATTTCGTCATGAAAGCTTTCAGAATCCAGTATCGTCGTGCTGTTTGACTGCCCACTGCACGGCGTTCCTGTGCGTTACGCAGTCACAGAGCATTGCAACAATCATTCTCTCTGGCCGCTCCTTCATTGCTTTCTGCTTATCGTTATATTTGAACACAAACCAGAATGTGGGTCTGCTGCAACATTTCTGTGGCTGAACCCACCAGAATGAAGAACGATATCAATTCTTCTCTCTTTAGATAATGCCATCACGAAAATCAATAAATTTGTTATAGGAGAGCTTCATATAATCACAACAATGCATTGAAACTGTCACAGGTTAACCAAACAGTAAAGCAGAAAAAATGAAATATTAGAATTCCATAAAAATATCTTTTCCAAAGCCTCCTTAGTACTGTACCATGTTACAAAATATCTGTAGATGCAGTAACTAATGTTTGTGTCATTATGACAGTTGTCTTTAAATAACTTGAAAACGATTAGAGATATCTCAAAAAAGATTTCAGCATGGTTTTTTTTCAGAAAGTTTCACATGATTTTGAGTACTTACATGACCCACTTCCCATTTAAAATTTGAATTTTGCATCCAAAATGGCGGCTTTTAAGATAGCTGAGGTCTAGAATTGAATGTGCCTCTGGTAGAGCATTTGGTCTTACAAATACTGTTAACACCTATAATTAGTAATCGAAAATAAAGCATATAGAAATATTTATATAGTTCCAGACTTTTGATTCACGCTGTATAGTGATAAGCACGTGGTTTAACTTTGGAGACACCAATAAGTCAATTTCAACATAAAATTGGTTTCATACTTAGGCCTATTTGCACTGGTGATATTCGGCCGGTTCGCAGCGGTTCGAACGAACTGGTTGTTAAATTATTTCTAGGTAATATTTGCAATCACCATGAACATATACCGTATATGTTTAACATAGGTACACATGGGAGAACTGGATGTTAAACTTTTTGGATATCGCCAATGCCTATCCGTATTTTGTAATGTCCCCCTCCCCTCCCCTATTATAATTACTAGACTTCGTTGAATTGCCACACGCAGCATGCAATCAGGTTGCCGATGTACGGTAGTATAGAGAAGGTGAGCGGCCGCCCGGTCTCGTAGTATAAGCAGTTCATGTTAAGAGATGTGACCGGTCCAAATAGATAGAGCAGCTACAGCTAATGTATACCTATGTAAGAACTTGTTTTTACATTACTGTGGTCGGAATAGTCAAAGCTTAACATTTGTTCAGTGCAGACAAGAATTCAATCAAACATACTACAATGAGAGTGTTGCTGTTCCAAACGATTACCTCTGGAATACCCTTACCCCCGCAGCCAGTCTTGACTCGTTGGGGAACGTGGTTGGATGCTGTTAATTATTATGCAGAACATTACGGCAAAATAATGGAGGTAATTGATGCATTGGCTAGCACAGACAGTTCCGCTGTTGCAGCTGTAAAATCATTCCCTTCTGAACACCTATTGGAAGATATTCTGTTCATTGATTCTAATTTAAAAATCGTGTTCAAAAGCATCATCCTGTTAGAATCGCCTAAACTACAACTCTCAAAAGCCCTTAATATAGTGGATAAAGTATCACAAACCGTTATCCAAAATAACAATTCATTAATTTCAGAAAAAGTGAAATGTAAGTTGAGAAACGTTATTGCTAAAAATTATGCCTATTCACAACTACGTATTATAAATGATGTACCATCAGGCCACGACAAGACATCTGAAGTTGGTGTACTAAAAAGTAGTGACTTTCCGTTCTTCAAATATGTACGTATTACATCGTGTGATGTTGAACTTACATTTTCCAAAATAAAAACTGTTTAAGTTACCATCGGAGGAGGTTACTTTGCAGTCGCTTAAAATGTACGTAACTCTTCACTGCAATGCACATATTCAAGGATGATGTGAGTATATTACATTAAATTTTAAGAGTTAATATATCTCACTACAAAATAATTGTGTATTTATATGTTTAGACATTTGCTACTTCAATGATCATTCATTATATTTCTTGAATGCGGGGTACAGGTTTTATTGTAACCGCAGTATACTGCTCAGTGTTTACATCAGAGGCATACTCCATCCGTTGCACGCCCCTTTCTCATACAGTCTATACCGCGTGCGTAGTAAAGCTTACGATTCTCGTGGCAATTCCACGAAGTCTAATAATTATCTATTGACCTATAATATGCGAGAGGTCCAAGGCGAATTATTAGGAAAGTGGTCATTTTTCGAATGGTTGTATCCTGGACCTCTCGAGTGTTACATTTGTAAGAAATAAGAGGGGGAAAGCTAAAGAGTGCATTAGAATATACAGGTAAGTGTCAACTATTTTTATGATGAAAGTATTTGCAGCTGAAAATTAAACCACGTGTTTATCACTACTGGGTGTTCATTTCAAAGTGTGTCATGATGTCACTGTTGACGAGTCAGCGATTTGAAGCGAGTTTCAGCTTTTGTGTCAGAGAAGTTGCCTATTAATCAAGGCGTTCAATCTGAACTTGAGAACGTGTACGGTATAACTTGAACGTCGTAGCAACACATGGCGATCTGTACGGTCTGTGTGCTACCATAACCTCTTTCGAACTGTGTTTTGCGCGGCCAAGTCGTACGCAGGGTATTTGTTATCACCGGTTGCGTACGGCAACATTCCAGAACACAAATCAAATGCTCCGTGTCCATGTTGACCGTCGAAGTTAATGTCAACAAATACATACGTAATCGTCTTAACCCTCTCCCCATATCTCGACATTAAGAAAAAACTCACCTCAGTACATCTTTCGAAACAGTTCACATTCCTGCCACTACCGGCGTTACAGTAGGCCTACATATCAGTAAGTACTCTTCTGAATGAACGCCGTACTTTCTAGGCAACTTCTCTGGCAGATAAGTAATACACTTCTGCGGAAGTGTAGGAAGATTGAATTCTCTAGGCTCATCGACTAGCCACGTGACGGCATATAGCGAGCCATGACACACTTTGAACTGAACACCCAGTACATATATCTCACAGAAGTCAATGAAGCGAAAGAAAAATTGTAACTTATTTAATGTAACTTTCAAAGTAAAAAACAAAAAAGAATTCTATATAACGCCATTAAAAATAACATGGATTTAGCAAATGGCGCCTACCGATATTTTATAGTTGGCTAATATAAGTTGCAATATTCTCAAATAAAACATATATTTTACTAACACATACTAAGTAGAAAATAACATAAAATCACACTGTATTTCAATTTGCATTGCATTCGCAGCACTGCAGAATGTAATTAATTCTTAAATTAATATTTCTCTCTCTCTCTCACTTCCCTGAGGTTTATTGTGCTTATCACTTCTATTCTGTGAATAATTGGGTAGCCGAATGGCTGTGCTGCTGTACAAGTACAGCACGCTGCACCATGAATAACCTGGCTATGTAATGGATGATGATGAATATATGTGAATTACTGTTGGATTGTAGAATTACTGTCAGTTTTGTGTTATGTATTTACAGAGAGGAATATCCAATGAATCTAGAACATCGCAAATTTCTTTGAAAAGATCTGATGATTTACTGTGACTTGCTGCAGTTTGTGTTAACATTACTGACTGTGCTGATGATTTCTTTTAACGTCACTCTCGATAGCAAGTTTGCTATTTGCTGCTAGAATGAGGAGTGTGGAAAATATAATCTTCATGCAATGGAGAATATCGTTATCTGTACAGAATTCAGCGTCACAACTGACTGAATCCTGGAAAATCCTAAAACATTATGAAGGTTGTGTACATTCTATTTGTAAAGTAAAGTGAGGAACAGCTGATTGGTTTCTGTAGCTTTCCCTCTCTAAAGCCTTGGCACTCTTCAAGGATTCAAGCTTACTGTCTCTTCCATGAAAAATATATTCCATCCTACCTTTGCTGTAAATCAGGACGGCAAGTGAACTACAAAATAAAATAAAATTCAATTATATTAAAGCTAATTGAAAACAACAATTGAAATTAGTACCAAAAGTCGCAAAAATGACCAACAATGTACTGAGAAAATTAAAAAAAAAATAACCTAAAAACGAAACAAGTCCAAAAGTGACGAAATTGATCTAAAAAACTGTGAGTCTTACAACCAGAAATCAATCATTAGGATTTATGTACTTATTAACAAAGCCTGCAAATTCCTAGATTAAAAGTAACATGCTAGCAACGTCAGCCCGTGCTGATTATGGTATTGTTCTAACACTGCAGAGATTCCAACATGTGTAAATGAGCAACTGTTGTTTTCCGCGGTCATGAACTTGTAAATTTGTTGTAACTCTCTACAAATCAAGACAAACTTGGCATGTAGAGAGTTGCAATTTACTGAATTGCAGACAAAAGGAAATCAGTAACAAACATTAAAGTAACCTAAAAGTAATTTATCTAAAAGTGGAAAGTATCTAATCTGTCCCCACTTGTACGATATTCTGAGGGTAACCCTTGACATTAATCAGTCAGTGAAGCTGTGTTATTATTCTAATCCAATATTTTGAGCACGAATTCTTATGGACTCTGTAATATATTTGAGCAAAGCGAAGTACATGATGGACAGAAATGACCTTGAAAGCTACAATGTTACTCATTCATTCCAGTTTCTTAAGATCATTGGAGTACGTGTTAACGGAAAAAGGTCAGTAGTGACTTGTTTCTGGTGTGCAGGATGGCAAAACCCAACCCAATCCCTGACCTCAAGCAGCGAGTGAAGACCCTGGAGGGACAGGTTAGACTGCTGCTTCCTCTCATAGAGGAAGTGAGGGTCCTCAAGGAGAGGTTGGACGCGCGGTCCCTGCATGGCCTGGAGGCAAGGAAGGAAGAGGAAAAAGTAGGGAGCAGCAACAACATTGAGGAGCTGAAGGAGGAATTGAAGCTGAGAGAGAGGGAATTAAGAGAAACACAGGCTGAATTGGAAAAGCTGAAAGAAGAATCGGAAAGGGTAAGAGTTCCGCTGTTGCCATATTTACAGTTACTGCTGAACACCTTAGATTGGGTCACAGTTGAGGCTCTATTCCACAGAACTATTTGCTACTACCAGACATTCAGAAAATGGGTGACGAGGGAAATTGAAAAATATTTAAGACCAATTTGTAGCCATGTACAAAATGCGAAGACAGAATTAGAAATGTCGTGTTGTTTAGTACAATATATTCAGTAGTTGGTTGTGAGTTATTCTTTTTTTCTCATCGTACTGTCACCTTACTGACTGGGCTACGTCTGAACCTGATTTTTTTTTTGTGGTTACAGGAGAAAGTAGAACTGAGGCAGAAATATGAAGGAGAGCACCAGTTGCGGCTCCAGCAGGAAAAAGTAAGTTATGAACTGTTATCATGTTTACAGACACAATAATTGGACAGTTGAGGGTAGATTAAAAGTTGGAGCAATAAGCACGAAAAACTTTAAAATAGGCAGACATGCAGACACTAAGATGTGTCTAAATAGGCACTTAATTGAATGATAAATATGGGTACTCCATTATATATCACAATATTGTACTGTATTTGATTGCCAACATTTACATCCATGTAATGTGGACCTCACAATTTTTGTATCCAGTGCCACAATTACGTTCATTACAGATATACCTGATATAGACGCTCTTTAAATTGATGAATTATTTCCATCTTTAAAAAACCTAACAACTTGATTTAGATCATCCGACAATTCTCACCTTTAAAATCTTAGATCATCCTAAATTGCCACTTTTACGACTCTGTTCTTGATTTTCAGTAGGCCTACACTTATATCGAACACATACTGTTTCTGATAATACTTGTTACTAAAACATACTACCCCGTTGTCCAATAAGTTATTATTATGTCTGTTTGTTGTATGCAATTCCTTTTTCAGATCTCACTAATTTTCTACATATTATACTTGCTATCCTAGCTAGCCTCCTCCGCCAGACTCCTCACCTATTTTCAATTATCTCTCTCGTTATACTTAACTTCCTACTACACTTCTCTAGTTCATTCAGAATTGACACTTTTAACACTCGTTCTTGATTTTCAGATCACTTAGACTCTATCGAACATACACTGCTTTTAAAAATACTTGATACTAAAACATATTACACCATTGTCCAATATGCTCGTTATTATGTCTGTTTCATGTGCACCTTTCACTTTCCGATCTCACTAATTTTCTACATATTATACTTCACCATCCTAGCTAGCCTCCACCCCCCATAATCCTTACCTATTTTATTGCCTCTAAAAAACTGTTCATCATTATCAGAATGTCGTCTTTTGTAGCAAACTCGTCATTCTTATGCTTCACTTCACTTCTCATCATTTCAGCTCTTGCACTCACAGAAACAGTTTCACTTCCCCTTTCGGCACTGACCTTTCTTCCCACTAATCTGGTTGAATCACTTCCCAAATCACTTATATTTTTACTTGTGTCATTAACCTTCATTGCCTTCGCATATGTTTTCTTCTTCAGAATTTTTGATCTCAGCATTCCTTTGTTCTGTCTCGCTTCCTCCGGCGCGATCTGCAATTCAGCTAATTCTCCGTCGTCTACACGCACCTGGTCAACGATCTTGTTTTGATAATCACTTTCCACCACAATTGCTGATTGAGCAGACAGATCATCACCTGTCACGTATATTTGTCCCAGTTCGAATTCCGATTTTCGCTTAATATGTGTTTAGTTGGACTGGTCGAAATATATCACAATATAATGACAATTACCCTACTGGCAATATCTGAAAGACGAAAATGGCGATAGCTAAGTGACAGGAGGCCGAGGACAGTGAGGAGGTTTGATTGGGTTAGGTGAGAGGATAGCTGAAGTATGATTTATATGTGGTGTTTTATTTGCATTGAACAAGCTTCCTTATTCGCCAGTGAACTTGCCGGCAAAATTTTCTAATGAATTTGCTTATTTATTTCACTGGTGTATAATTTTCAATTCCCATTGACTAAGATACACTCAATGACAAGTTGAACGTGTCCAACATTAATGCTCAGTCCAAGCGATAAGCCGGTTGATTTTACTAGCAGCTTCCTAAGTAATGGGATGTCAGGACTTCAGGAATGATCTCTGAACAAGTGGGGAATACATCTGCCTTCAGTGCAGGCACGAGCGGTGATATAGGCAGCTGTCCTCTAATGCTAGTTCCTTAAAAGGCAAAGGTTATTTCCCCCGAGCTTAAGATGAGAACAAGTAATTGACTACTCCTCCTAAATAAAAATAAGTGAGAACTGTTATTAAGATATTCCGCTGTTATAAACAGTTAAGAAATAAAAGAGGAGATAGGACCGTGTAAATGTTTATGAACTAGCCAATTTTCCAGCCAGATATTCATTCTGGAAAAGCATCAAGGTGCGACAGAAGAAGGTAGGAAGTAGCGTTAAAAGCAACAACATGTAAATCATACTTAAGTGACAGGAGTCCAAGGACAGTGACTAGTTTAGAGTTGATTAGATGAGGAGAAAGCTAATCATGAAAATGTAGATTACTTATCAGGGCGGGCAGGTCTAGACCAGTGGTTCTCAAAGTATGGTTCGCGACGCCTTGGGTTGTCATGTAAAAAGGTTAGGGATGGATTATAAAATAAAACAAACAATGCCTTATTAACATACTTTTATGTTGTATTTGAGGAAAACTTAGTGAAAAAATTAACGACGATTTTTAAATGCAACCAAGCCCAAAGTTTAAATTCCTGAACATTCATAAATTCTCTTTGTACCACTTTACCTCTCAACGGCTCATTTAAAGCACTAGAATTGATCAAATTTCTTTTTGTGAAGTGATGTCAATCGAATCTTCTGGTTTTAGCTTGGTCTGTTATTACAGTATGTTTACATCCTGGTCTTGCAAACCACTATTCAAAGTGTTCTGATTGTTTGATATATATATATATATATATATATATATATATATATATATATATAT